>NC_056739.1:1345868304-1345933304 GCF_019279795.1 Protopterus annectens | reverse complement strand
ATAGTAAAACCTAAAGCATTAGTTTATTGAATAAGTTGTAGCTCCATCAGAATTGTGGAGGGAAATCTGATCACAATCCATTCCCATTAACCAAGTGTCCTTAGGGTTTAACAAGTTAGAGATATGAATGAAACACACTTACGACCGCCTGTATAATAATCACTTTAAAGCAGTCTCCTAAAATTGTCTGTATATTACTCATTTTTAAGCACTATTGTAGTACCATTCTTTGAAATTAATGTATCAGATTAATTGTTTACTCTAAATCACAAAAGAAGCAGTCGAGTGGGACCTAAGATGGGTGAAGATTAAAGAAGAGAAAGGGGGAGAAGAAGAGAATGAAAAAATAAGTGAAAATAAGAACCGTGAGCTGACTGCTGTGTACGCTAGTTGAGCACCATCTGGCTGCCCTAAGGGGATTCTTATTTTGTAATGCAGCTCCACCTGAATTTTGTATTACAATGGTATATATATCAGATACTAATATATTGCCTAAAGTATTACAATGGTGGGAATTAAAAGCAAAATTATAAATAAAAAAGTCGGAAGAAATCGAAATTAAAAATAGTAGCAGATGGGCTTGGGTGGAGGGTGAAGCCGACTTCCTAAAGCCAAGGTGTTATTGCTGCTGCTATGTGTGCTGCTACACAGGCCCAGAGGGAGACTGAATAAGTCCTTTGCCTTATGGTGCTTGCTTAGCTGTCCTTTGGGATGGATATTTAGTTTAGGAAAGATTAATATAGAATGTGTTACTGGGCACAGATTGTAAAATGAGTAACAAATAAACCTCTAGCGCTAAGAGGAGGAGTGGATTGTTAAGTATGTAAGTGGATGATCGTACGCCATGTGATGTCTGGCTGTTTTATGGGATCAGCGTATTAAAACTATAAAAAGTTAAAAATCAAGAAGGAAGGCTAGAGTGGAAATGACACAAGTATCAGTGGCAAGGGGATTAGCGGTAGAGAAGAGATGTTCAAATGGGATAATGAGAGATTGTGATGGCCACCATGGGGGAAAAGTATCAAATACTAATATATTGCCTAAAGTCCAAAAAGCGTACACCAGTCTATACCTATACATAGAGGGAGTAAGAGGGGGCAGTGAATCGGCAAGAATACTGATCTTATTGGGGGAGTCACAAAGGTGCTGAGAGACAGGGGAAGGGGCGCTACAGTTAAGTGAGGAAAAATTAGAGAAACGGGGAGAGTAGCTCCCTAAGAATCTTGATAGTAGTAGGAAACCCAAGGCCAATGGCTGTGTGTGTTAAACGGGAGATGTGTTTGAGGAACTAGGACAGCTCTCGGTAACATCGGGTGGGAAGGGTGCATAAAAATAGAAACAGAAATAGTGATAGAGATAGAACTAAAAATAATAAATGGGGAAGCTGAACAAGCATCATCAGGGAAAAAGTTGGCTGCCACGGGACGGCCCTGTTGTGTTTCACAGGGTTGCTAGGGAGCAAGTGGAACTAGTGAGGTGGGGTACGTGTGAGGTGGTAAAAACCTCAAAATAACACAGTGGAAGAGAATGGAACAATATTAGCTATTCAGTTAAGTTTATGGGACTGAGATATAACCCAGCACTTTCCCATTCTTCATCAGGGAGGGATCTGGGGGAATTGGCTTGTAGCCTAATAACAATCAGAGTACACTTAAACTAAGACTATAAATAGAACCATGATGACTTAGCTAGACATAACAAAAACTACAAAGAATAAGACAACAAATGATAAGAAACCATTTAGGGACACACCTAACTAAAATAAAAGAAAACAGCCTGAAAAATTCTCATTGATTTCACAAATTGTTGTAGGACTTATTACTATGAGATAGGGGTACGTATTGTTTAAAACAATTAGTAATTAAAATAAACTATCTCAATCAGACTCAGGGCTAAAGAACATAAAAATGTACCTTGTGGTATTAAGCTAATGGATAGTTCTGTCCATCCAGCTGTTTTAATCCTTTGACCAGGCAATCAGAATAAGGGGGTGGCCCGGCCCAGTGTAGGAAAATGGCAATGCCATGCAGGTCCCCCGTGGGGATTAGATTAGATTAGATTAGAGAATGGAAGGCTATCTCAAGCAAGAATGCTCAAGTGTCCTAAGGTTGAGGACTGGTAGTAATGATTCGCCATAGTTCAGTCCCGGTGGCTTTCTGGACTGTAGTTCAATCTGCCACTTCCTTCTTCTCTAGGATGTCACTGTAATTCCCTGCATATAGTATCCTGGGCAAATGTTCCAGAATGAAGAATCTGAATCTGTTATGGCCCATTTTCTTTGTGGCATGAACTGCCAGAGGGTTGTTCCTGTTTTTGTATTTCAGGTCATGCAGGTGTTTTGCCACTCTGGTTTTAAGATGATTAATTATTTTGCCAACATAGAATGCAGTGCATTAACTGCATTCTGCTTGGTAAACAACACCTTCAGTGTTGTGGTCTCCTCTGTGCCATGCATGGTAAATCTTATGGTTGTTGGGGCATGTGAAGGAGTTTGTGCCACTCATGTAGTGGCAGTAATGGCAGGGTGGATCACTGCAAGCGTAGGTGCCTCCCTGTGGGTCCTGCGGTATGTAGTTGTTCTCCAAAAAATCTCTCAGGTTCCTGCCTCTCAATTAAATATGGCCAAAAGCCCTGTTACCCCACACAATTGGCCAGTTGTTCCTGATGATCCTTTGGACGTCATGGAAATCAGTGGAGAATTGTATGATACAGTTGAGTTGAAACTTCCCATTTGTTGTCCGTGGGACCCTGATGCTCTGGTGTGTCCTAAAGGTTGGTCTGCTAGTAATATGGATAAAGTCCCACTCTCTTGGAAATTTCTGAGATAATTGACTGGCAAACTGGGTACAGTTGTCAGGAATAACTTTGTGTGGGCTACAATGGCCTGAGAAATGACATTTCAACTTAGTAATAACAGTACTAGACACTAGGTTAGGTATCAAATCAATCTCAAATCAGTTAGAATAAGAGTCTACCAACAGCAAGTAATGTTGATTGTTCCACTCTTCTGGTAGTCTGAATTTACATTTCAGAGGATTGAGCTTCAAGTTCAGTTCACGTGCTCTGTCCAGAACTTTCCTGAGGTTTATGTCATGCTCTGCTTCTCCATTACCTTCAACTAGTAAATCATCCACTATTATAGCACATGGATAACCCGAAAAAAATTACTCCATTCCATGCTGAAAGACTGCACTGGCAGAATTTATTCCAAAAGGCATTCTGAGAAATCTGTATCTACCAAATGGAGTACTGAATGTAGTTAGTAGTGAAGATTTGCGATCAAGCATTACTTGCCACAATGAACTCTTTGCATCCAAGACAGAAAAAAACAGTGGCATTTGGCATGAGGGCGGAGACCTCCTCAACTGTATGCATAGGATGATGAGGACTCTTTAATGCTTTGTTCAAGTCTCTTGGGTCAATGCATATTCTGATTTCATCTTAACTTTTCTTATGAGCAACTACCATGGAAGACACCCACTCAGTTGGTTCTGTGACTGGACAAATCACACCTTGCTGCACCATCTTATCTAACTAGGCCTTGACTTTGTCCTGCATAGCTATCAGAACTCTCCTTCTGGTTTGACCACTGGACTGACCTCTGGGTCTACTTTCATGGAGTACACTACTGGAAGTTTGTCTAGCTTGTCATCAAAAAACATCAGCATACTCTGAGAAAATAGCATCGGTGAACCTGAAAATAGGAAATGTGCTTACATAATGGACTGCTTTGGTAAAAGAAATCAGTTTCATTTTTAAACTATTTCTTAGACTTAATAATGACTGCACAGATCTTCCGACTACACAGAATTGCAAGCTGTAACTGCTCCCAGCCGAATAGCATGAAAACACTACTGAGCCTTTGGTTTGAATCTCTTCACCTCCATAAGCAACAAGCTTTGCACAATTTGCCAAATTAAGTTGTTCACCAGCTCTTATTCTAGCAAATGTTTCTGCTGACATAACATTACACTTTGAACCAGTGTCCACTTTAAGCTCTGTGGGTTTACCATTGATCAGGACAGTACAAAACACTTTGTTCCTTGCCAACAAATCTACTGCATTGACATTTTCACTGACCACTGATACACAATCGATATAGAAAGTAGGGTTACAGCTTTCTACATGATCAATTTGCTTTTCTGAGTGACCTTTCTAATAACTGAATGAGGCTTGCTTGATTTACAAAACTTTTGAAAAGTGGTTCCATTTTTTACACTTCTGGCATTGCTGACCAAATGCTAAGCACTTCTCTCTTTTAAACTCATGATTGGTGCCACAATTACAACAGTTAACAATAAAACTTGACTTGGGTTTTCCTGACTCACCCTAATACTGCACTGAGCATGTCTGTTTTGCTGAACTAGTCTTAAAACTTGTTGGAAAGTTACAGGTCCTCCCTGAAAAACCTGCAGGGGCTGCAGCTGCCATGTGCTTAGGGCTATTTCTGCTAGCCTTGTGCTGCATGCCATCTATGATTGCTCTAGAGGCTGATGAAACCAGTTTCTTATTACTTGCAAGCATACTTATGTGCCTTGTAAGCTTATGGATTTGACACATCTCTATAGCTTTGCTCAATGTTAAATCACTGTAAAAAAATATTTCTCACTGCAGCATTATTAACACCACATACAAGTCTGTCCTTTATCACGCCATCCTTTAAATCACCAAATCTGCATGTTCTAGCTTTATTTCTCAAGTCAGTGATATAAGCTGCAAAAGTTTCTCCTGGCATTTGGTCTCTTGTATAAAATAGGTGCCACTCCAATGTAACATTTGTCTGGGGGTTACACATTTTTCTAAATTTACATTTCAAGCACTCAGGGTCCTCTCTTGATTCTGCCAGTACAACAATATGGCAGTTTTCCCCCTCTCCTGCATATACTGCTGGTGCATATACAAATTAATTCTCTCATTCAATGGCTTCAGACCCCACTAAGTTAAGCAAAATAAATGCCTTTGTACATGCATCTTTGTCAGAAAAAGATGCTTGTATGAAAATGTCGTATTCCTGCTCAGATACTCTCCAATTCCCTGTAATATTATGATCAAACACAAGTGGACTGGGTCTGTGAAATGCCTCTGCCATATCAACACACAGTAGTAAAGGTTCTTGAAATTATGTACAAACATGCACAAACACACACACACACACACACACACACACACATATATATATATATATATATATATATATATGTATATGCCAGAAATTTATGCCAGAACTTGTAACTATGTCCAACAGCACAACAGACTCTTTGAAACAATTGCACTTTGTGAAATAAGCCTCCATAGCACAAGAACACTTTAAAATCACTGTACTTTGTGAAACCACCCTTTATCAATGTAAGAAACACTTTGAAATGACTGCACTTTGCAAATGAACTGTGTACCGCACAAGACACTTTCCAAAATGGCTGTACTTTGCAAAATAACTCTGTACAGTATAAAAAACACTTTGACATGGGGGCACTCTGCGAATAAATGTATACAGCACAAGAAACTTTTTAAAATGGCTGTACTTTGACCGGACTTAGCAAAATAACTGTACTTTGCACACAGTAAACTCTTCAAAATAGCTGCTCTGTAATAAAGCACATACTGCAAACATTTTGCACATTTTGAGATACTTCGAACAACTCTAATTATGCTTTGAATGGCTTTGGTCAATGCAAAATAGTAGTGCATGCCAAAATATGGTCGTTTACTAAAAAAACATGCAGTTACCTTGCTTTTCTGAGCTTATTTTGCCCTTTTATTGCACTCATTATGCCCATTTGACCTTTTATCATGCTCGTTATACTTTTCTTGTGTTTGTTTTACTCTAAACATGTTCATTATGCAAATCGAGGTAACTCTCAACTACATATAAGTATTTCTGATAATTTTATCAAATATTATGGTTTTGAACACTTCGTTTAATCGTTGAAAAGGTGTAGGACATTTAACTAATTAACTAATTGTGGGATGTGTTTTGTGCCTTTCGTTTGATTAATAATGCATTTTGTGCTACTCGTTTGATTAATAATGCGTTTTGTGCTTTACGAATGCTTTGTATCGTTTTCTTTGCAAAATAGATCATTTGTGCGAGTTTTGGTTACCTGAAGTTCTTTTCTGGCCTTTTTTAATAATTTGAGCACTGTATCGTGCAACCTGCTCAGTATACCTTCACCAACAACTCTGCACCTCATGGCTTGAAGAAGTTGCACTCTCAATCCTGATTCTGACACCAGGTTGCTTGTCAGGTCAGGATAAAACAGACAAACAATTGTGGGTTCAGTTTAAGCAGCCTTATTATATACAAACAGATCAGGATTAAGGCTTAGTAACTTAAACTTAAATAAACTTATAAACTGACTGCTGCCTGCACTCATACATGTTAACACTCTGGCTGTTCTCTCAAAATGGCACTGCTGCCTGCACGTGCTCACTATTTATATGCATATATATATATATATATATATATATATATATATATATATGGGTCCCCTACAGAAGACTGACAGCTCACAACACCGACACCAAAGCCCGACACACGAAATACCAACAATGGGGAAATGGTAAGTCTCCATAGTGCAGAATGGAAATATTTCCATTCCTGCACTGTAGTGCGATCTCGGAGTTGGTATATTAAAGTTATGGGGGTGTGGAGGTGGAGCCCCCATGGGGGGGGGGTGCAGAGGGGCGGAGCCCCCCTGCTAGCAGAAAAAAGAAAATGTTATTTTCCTTTTTTCTGCAATAGCGCTGTTGTCGGTATTTCGTGCATCGAGCTTTTGGTGTCAGCGATGTGGGTATCGGTGTTGTGAGCTGTCGGTCTTCTGTAGGGGACCCATATATATGAATGTGTGCATTTGTTATGAAAATGGTTGGTGTTTAAAGTTTTACTTTGAAAAGGTGTAGGACGTTTAATTAATTAACTAATTGTGCAATATTTGATGAATGTGACCAATGATGATGAAGCTAGAAGTTTTAAATATGATGCTATATTCATTTACTACAGTTCTGATGAAGTCTCGGTACATGAGATGAAAGTGCTTAATTGTGTTCTGTTATATTGTGTTTTTGTTTAAATGTGTCCTTTTATCCAGTTCCTTACTTGCCACCTGTTTACCACATTTTTATGATTTTACTGTACAATACATAGCCAAGCACAAATTAGGTCATGCAGCAATGCTTGTTGAACAGAAAGAATTGCACAGCAGCAGGATGTAAGCATGTATGCAGGATGTGTTAAACATTTGGAATGTTCCATGACCTACATTACATCACAGTATAATAAAACATCATGTGCAACATGGCTGTTATTTTTCACATTCACATCCATGCTAAACAGTGCTCTGCACTGTATATATCACACTAGCACCAGTATAGGGCATAATAACTTTTAGAGAACGGGCAAACCATACATCAGCAACCTGACTGAAGAACGAACATTCTCTGGCAGGATATTAAGGAGTCATGAAGCTCAGACAGTAAGGAAGCTAACAAGCACCATTATTTTAAACTCTCTAAACAGCACTTTTTCATTTTTTATATCTGTGTATGAGTATATCGTTTTTGCTGTTTAGCGAGTATAAAGTAAAAGTAACTGTTTTTTTAAAAAAATAGAAAATTGTGTGTGTGTGTGTGTGTGTGTGTGTGTGTGTGTGTGTGTGTGTTTATGTCTGAGTGTATGCTTGCTTGGCGTGTATGAAAGCAGAAGGCGTGTGTGCGTGTGTGTGTGTGTGTGTGTGTGTGTGTGTGTGTGTGTGTGTGTGTGTGTGTGTGTGTGTGTGTGCATGCATGTGTGTGTGTGTGTGTGTGTGTGTGTGTGTGTGTGTGAGAGAGACAATCAGATTGAGTGATTGAACAGTGGCAGTAGCAGTTAGGAGGTATGCATACCTCCCAACCTCTTAGCACAAGAAATCTGGATAAAGCCTAAAGTAACGGGGACTCTAAATTAGGGACATACTTCAAATATTGGTCTTATAAACTTATAAAGTTGCCAGAATAACACAATTTGTTTTAGCATGCATGTTCTGATAGAAATTAAGCCTGAAACTCAAATGTATGTCATTATTTAGTGACTTCAACCCCCTATGATTTGGGAACAGACAAAAAATAAAAATTAAGTAAACATCTGGACATTCTTTGAAAATCTGGACAGTTGAGAGGGATGGAGGTAAAAAACTTTTAATGCCTGGCATTATTAATTAAATTTAATCATGTCTTTTTAAAGCTATACTGCATCTATTGAAGAAACAGGAGTAATGGCTACTCAACTTAGCAACAGCAAACTTTAGGGGATGTTTAGAGGACATTATAAATTATGTAAGCTGTCCCCTAGTCACAGAAGTTGAACTGTGATGTTTACACATCTGTTGCACAAAATGTTGATCAATTTTGCATGGTACAGTGGTACCAATGGGGCCAGAATTACACATTTGATATGTAGTACTGGCCTGGTGAGTAGAAAAAAACACATGAAAAAAATTCTGTCCATTTATGTATGATGTGCTCCTGTTTTGCATTTCTTACTTGTTCCTACTTTGGCAACAAGAGCCTTCATATTACCCTCTGAAAGGGTAAAAGGAAGAGTGACTTCAACTGGCTGATCTAATGTGCTATGTTAGAAAGGATGCAATCACAAATGAGTGAACAGAGCAGCAAGAAGCTAAAGATGAAGCAGGCAACTTTTTCAGGTGCTTTGAGAACTGATCAGAGGAAGGAACAGAACAGCTGTTCTACTAAGAAGAAGGGAAGAAAGTTCATTAATTAATATGCATGTTTCTGCACTTTCAGAGAAAAATAAAAGTAGAAGAATGCATCCTCAATGGGAGGGTGTTGAGCAGGGAAGATGAGGGACGGCTCCCATTTCTCATCATGCTTCCACACAACAATCATACGGACAAAGATAGTTGGATGTTTGTCAGAGAAGAGAAATTCAGCCCTATTTGTTCCTATGTTAGCTTATTTAGAAGACTGGACATTGCCTTTATAAATGCATGGTACCAATTTGGAGGCACCAAGGCTGCAATGTTTAGATCTGCAGAGCTCTCTGCTGGATGGATGTGAGGCTAAAGAACAGAATGCAGAAGAAGATGAGTAAGGTCATTAAGACCATTCAAGGTCTAGATTAGGAGAGGAGTCTGAAGCCCTACAATGTTTGCAGTGTGGAGCTGATGTGGACTGAGGGGACACTACTGGGCATGTATGATGTTGAAGAACACGCAGTGGTCGTACCACTGCTGATGGTGATGTCAGCGATGTGAAAAGGATACAAAGTGAACTACAAAAGAGGATGATTTAGTGTGTACATGACATGACTCAATTATATGAAAATAGTGGTGGTACCAAAGCATATTGTAATCCCGTGGTAGTGGTGCTGCGGTAGAGTTGTCACCTCACAGCAAGTCCCGTTCGATTCTCAGCTAGAGAGTCTGCTGTGTGGAGGCATGCGTGAATGAGCGTGCCTTCGTTGAAGGTTGTGCATCAGGGCTGGTAACTCGGCATGTAAAAATTCACTACCAAACATTAGCGGACCGGAGTTCCGCTGTGGTGACCCCTAACCGGGATAAGCCGAAAGACACAACAACAACCAAAGCATTTTGTAACAAATCTAATCATGTTTTTTGTCTGTTCTGTACATATTAATTCAAGAGAAACTAGGGCAGTTACTAGCTGCTGGGAAGGGGTGGTCCTGGTACAATAGATTAGACTTTACAGTTCTGTGTCTTATTCCATGAGCACACTTATATGCTTGTATGTTCACTTCAGTGTCATCTTCAAAGTGCTGACATATATTTGTGCAATCAATGTGTTATACATAAGTGTATTTTTTTAATGTCACTACCAAGTGGTGTGACATTAATCTTATTTTAATATAGTTTCATTCTGAGTATATCCTGAATACTCTGCAATAACATACTCTGAAAATCAAACCACTAACCATTTTCATTCAAGTGCACAATCAGTCAAAGATCAAAGAAAATAAGAAAAATATATATTTTTTGTACCCTCCACACCCATACTTACAGATATTAACTCTGAGAGCATATAACAGTTGGGAAAAGTAAAATGTTCCTGATCCCCACTATCCCAAGATTTTGCACTAACAGCAGCCCTAAATATTTGAGAAGGTGTGAACTGACAAATATATTTAGTGGCAAACCTACCTTGAAACTCCGTATCACATTACCTACCCTTAATGCCTTGCCTTGAGGATGTTTTACCATGTCATTTATATGGCTGCACTGCTCAGTGTAAAAGTGTAAAAAAAAGCACCAAACCAGGCATGTCCAAGGGTCAGCTTCCGGTGATTTCTACTGTCCACCTGGTGAATCTGGGCATACTGGAGCAATGCAGCAATTGCCTCATGTACACAGACAATCCTCTCCTCCTGCCACCCAACACTACAACCTGTGAGAGATGCACTTACATAGCCAAAATGGAAGCAAAGCTATCTCCACCCAAAACTGTGCTAGACAGTCAAGAGGAGAAGGTTAACACCCACACTAAACCTCAAGCAGCACATAGCCCTTCTAAACCCACACCACCAGCACCCACATATAGCAACACTAAATCCACATATGTAGAGGCCCTTAACTGTAACCTGCCCAAGCAACAAGGACCTCTGAAGCTGAAACGCAAACAAACACCAATCACACCCAAAGTGTCACATAGTTCGCAGCACCAGAGTGCCACCCAGCAACAGCCCCTAAGGCAAGACAATGTACCTAATACTTTAGTCATAGGTGACTCTAGAGTCTGGCACACTGATGTCCCTCTCACCAGGTTGAACAAGGAGAAAATTACAGTCAGGTGCCTGTTGGGTGCCAGGATCCACCACATAACGCATGCACTCAAGTCACTCCACAACAAGTACAAATATGACTCTGTCATTGTCCATGTTGGAGTGAATGACTTGAGATGTACCTCCCTGGACTACATGAGAAGAGACATGGAAGAGCTCTCAGATCATGTGGCCAAGGCAGGTATGACCCTAGCCCTGAGTAGCATCCTGCCTTCGCCCAGAATTATACCACAATATAAGGACAAAATGATTGACTTCAACAATTGGCTAAGCTTCTGGTGTCATTCAAAGGGGATCCAGTATCTGTCTGCCTGGGACGACATGATTGACAGACCATGATGCTTTGCCAGAGATGGTCTGCACCTGTTGCCCCTGGGATTCAGGTTACTGGCTAAGACTCTTGCCACCCCTATAGTGCCTTTTTTAGGCAAAATTCAAAGGACAAAACCACCACCATAACAGGTACAAGCATGCAAAATCTGAAGGTAATGCTACTCAATGCTAGAAGTCTAAACCTCAAAATGCACTTTCTCAAGGCACTCCTAAAAATGGAGAACATCGATATCTGTGCAGTAACTGAGACCTGGTTCAAGGCTCCAGAGAGCTCCCCTGCAATACCAGGCTACAACTCTTACCACACTTTTCGGCCACCAAACTAGGACCGAAACACTAAAGGTGGAGGAGTGTCAATATCCACCAAGGATATTCACACCACCAGGCTAGCTGCCCAACACAATGTGTCTGAAATTCTCCCGGTGCAACTAACACTAGGTAAGACTGCAATCCAAACTGTAGCTTGCTACAGATCCCCCACCATACTCCAAGATTCTCATTACACCTTTCTAAACATACTGGAAAATATTAAGATAGAACCAAACACCCTAATACTGGGTGATTTTAATTACCCTGCCATTAACTGGGATAACTACTCATGTACCAACACCTTTGCCCAACGGTTCTTGGAATTCATAAATTCCAATGCCCTGGATCAACTAATTCATTGTCCCACCAGGGGCTCCAATATCCTAGACCTGGTCATTACCAACATGGGAAATCGATGCTCCACACCTATGGTCACCCCCTCATTGGTCAGGTCTGACCATAAGCTAATCATCCTTAACATCCACATCCCACCCCCACCCCTCAGTAAGGAAACCTCCATAAAAAACTTCTCCAAAGCCAACTTCATGCTACTCAAGTCAGAAGTGACAAACTTCATGACACCCATGCCGACGAGAACTGAAAGTTCAACTGCTGAATCCTACACTAAGGCACTGTACGAGCACATCCACTCATACATGAATCGTGCCATCCCAAATAGAACCAAGATGCTCTCATCCAAAAAAAGGAAGCCAATCTGGTGTCCCCTGCCATAAACAAACTTTACAACAAAAGGAAGAAACTGTTGCAGAAAAGAGGAAAATCCTAGGATGCAAAAAAACTCCCTTACCAGCCTCAGTAAGAAACTGAGATCCCTCATAAAATTCTCTAAAGCTAGTTATGAAAATAAAATTGCCAAAGATTCCAAAGACAACTACAAGGCATTCTATAACTATGTCAAGAATCCAAATGGCAATGCTCAGATCTGCTCTGAGCTAAAACAGAATGGCATTAAATATACTGATCCCAAGGATATTGCCAATATCCTGGCAGATTGAATCAGTGCCAACTGATCCCCCCTCTCACCCCCCTAAATGGCCCATCTCAATACCGGAAGATTGCCAAATTCCGGTCATAACGGCCACACAGGTAAAAAACGCACTTTTCAAAGCTAAGAATACAGCATCCATGGGACCAGATGACATCCCGGGCTGTGTACTACATGAACTACAATATGTACTGGCACCTCACCTAAGTGTCATGTTTAATCATAGCCTCACCTCAGGTTTTGTGCCCACTGAGTGGCGCACAGCTACAGTTATCCCACTCCACAAGGGGGGATCCAACTTGGATCCCAGATACTACCATCCCATCAGTCTGACAAGCCTTATCTGCAAGGCCATGGAGCATATTATCATGGAACGTATAAACAAAGACATTGGCAACCTTCAAACACTGGACCCCACCCAGTTTGGGTTTGTGAAGGGCCGATCTTGTCTCCTGAACCTGATTGACTTCTTCGAATCAGTCTCTAGAGCCATGGACAAGGGTAAGGTGGTCCACACAGCCTATCTAGACCTTGCCAAGGCCTTTGACACCATCCCCCACTCTGGAATCATAGATAAACTTACTAAGTTGGGCATTAATCCCTATGTCACCCAATGGGTTGCTAACTGGCTTACTGATAGAAACAACACTGTAAAAGTAGCCGACTCCAAATCCAGCTCCAGACAAGTGACAAGTGGAGCACCTCAGGGTTCAATCCTGGGACCGCTCTTGTTTGGCATCTACTTCTCTGAAGTACAGGCCAACACTAAGGGACTCTGGCTAACAAAGTTCGCAGATGACTGCAAACTGGGAGCCATTATTGAATCCCCAAATTATGTGGATACTCTACAAAAGGGCCTTACAGAAACAGATGCTTGGTGCCAGAGCCATGGGCTCAAGCTCAATGCCAAGAAATGTATAGTTATCTCCTTTGGGAAAAAACATGTATCCATGAATTACCATAATAGGTGGCAGTACACTAAACACCAAAAGTGTGATAAGAGACTTAGGGACACAGGTGGACAATGGTCTCACCTTCGATAACCACATCGCCACAACAGTCAGGAAATCCTTCTATGTGGCACACCTCATCACTAAGGGCTTTTCATCCAGAAAAAAGGAGGTCATTGTCCCACTGTACTCATCTCTCATTAGACCCATTATAGAATACAATGCCCCGTTTGGTATGTACCTCTCAAGACATCTGCAACAACTGGAAAGGCCGCAGAAATACCTCACTAAAAGAATCACAGGCCTAAAGCAGATGCCCTACACTGCCCGCCTTAAAAAACTCCAGCTATACTCTGTTGCATATCGTCTACTCAGAGGCGATCTTTGCTTAACATACAAGGCCATGTCAAACCCAGAGCTGTTGGACATGCTACACTTAAAGAAATCCCAATCCCTCAGAGCCACATGCTCCAGGGATCTGAACCTTGTCATCACAATAAACAAAACATGCTGGAGGGATAGGTTCATGACCCAGAGATTCCCCAGACTCTGGAATAGATTGCCCATACATGTCAAGCAGAGTGCATCTTTGGCCCTCTTCAAAAGGAACATTGACGATTGGATAGGAGAAAGGAAATTCACCCCGGGGATCACGTCAGTCGCCCTGCTAGACAGGGGTCCAGGGAAGTAAATAGTGAGGGAAGAAATAGCCAGGGAATTGTTATGGCTAGGCTTGTATAGGCCCTAGGGCTGATAGCCTAGTACCAACCTATGAACCTATGCCAGAGTGTGTGTGTGACATGATTCAAACCAGGGCCATTAGTCTGCTTGTACAGCTAGATAAAATAACTGCAGCCCTGCTTGGATTACTGTTGTTAAATAGCATGGTCTTCCCCTGTGCTGCAGGTTCAGTATACACCTATTGTGTACCTCTATCACATATGTTACATAGTTCATTCCACTCTCACTAGTGTGTGCAAAGTATTTGTTGATGGTTCAGTGTAACACATTTCTGCAAAGCTGCTTTCACATGTGCTATACCTATACTACCTTCATGCTGAGCTGCTCATCTCTGTATTCTACTGCTTCTGTTATACAGATGGTTGTTCCTTAGCTTTTGACACCTACCATGCAGTTTGGCTATATATATCTGTTGTGGTCATGCTACTGGTTTGTTCATTGATTATTAGCTTTTGATAACACAATCTGATTACTCTGCCTATATAAAACAAGCTGAATTTAAGAGTTTGCGGCATAAAATTTATCAGTACTTAAGCATCCAGAGGTAACATTTACTAACAAAATCCAAAGACAAACTTTTACTGAATACATAATATAAACAAAGGAAAGTTATATATTAGTGTTTAATTGTAACATTTATACCTTTATTTCTATAAACTTTATAACTTCATAAGATTATTCATTGAGTAATTAATTGTTCCACATCACCTTACTAGATCAATTGATAAAAGCCTTCCAAACCTAGGATATTTACTATTCTCTACACAGAAATCCTAAAATCACTGTGTGTGTGTGTGTGTGTGTGTGTGTGTGTGTGTGTGTGTGTGTGTGTGTCTACGTTCAACCATGCATGTGTGTGTATATTGTACGCTATGTGTTTCTCTGAACTAGAAATGTAGAAATGTAAAACATTGCTACTTGAGTACATTTTAGATGGAATACTTTGGTTCCTAATAGCTAGCAAATTAACTTCATTTGCTGACTTTGATAAAGAATACATTTAGGGCCATTACTATTTATATTGGCGACCCCTAACCGGGAAAAGCCGAAAAGTCACAACGACTATTTATATTTTGCAGAGCTTACAGTCTTATGTATTTGCATTGTTTTACTATTTTAAAAATGTTCTTTGGGAAAATAGCATTATCTTCAAAAGTGAAGTATTTCTTGGCTTTATTTTAATAATTGTTAATAGTACAATATAATTGCCTTGAATGCAGGTAAATTTTGACAAATAATTTTGTTGTGCACAGTAATCATTGTTCAGAATATTGCTTTTCCTTTAACATGTTATAGTAAAAGCAAAAAGGAAAACAAAAAGAGGAACTGTGCTTTACAATGATGAAGTTATAAATTATGGAACATGCAACTCAAGCTAAGATGAAATATAAAATCAGTGATGTGCTATACACAGCTGATAGGCTTTGGTAGACTATGCGGTCTTGCTTATATTTCACTTCAGAGATTACATCTCCAGGTGTCTAATAAGGTCTGGATCACACATTTGTCATTTCATTCTAATAAATAGATCTTGAACATCTTTAGCTTTAGACACCTTCAGTGACTCTGATAGCTGTTGTTCCACAAAACTTTCTATTTCACATACTATTGTGTTTTGTTATTCATGCAATGGCTCCTGCTGTTTTCTAAATAATAAAAGTTTTGTGGGTCAGATATACATGACCAGAGCAGGCTGAGTGGAAATATATTTTATTTTAGTAGTTGTACAGTTTGTGGTATTCATATACACACACACACACACACACACACACACACACACACACACACACACACACAGACACACACATACATACACACACATATATAACGTGTGTGCATGTGCATGTGCATGTCTGTGTGTAAGTTTGGTCTTAAACTCTGTGTTTCTGCATTATAGCCAAGCAATCTAATTATGCTGTACTAACAAGCTCAGAAAAAGGGTGAAACATGGCAAGACTACTGCTACTGGTGTTTGGCTTCATTGGCCTGAATGTACCAGTAAAGACTTAAAAAGTAAAAATTAAAAATCATGGACAATCAGACAGCATGTAGCTGAAACACTGGTATGCCATTAAAAGGTCACTAGCATATATCCCTTGGAACTTCACTACAAGTGGTCTAACGATATTACACAGCAAAGACTTTAGCTTAGCTGGGTCTTTCATGGATTTTTTACTAAATGGTTTCTCTATATTACCATTTTTTACTATTTGGTTTGTTTTTTACACATCCCCACCCCTCACGCACACACACACACACACACACACACACACATATATATATATATATATATATATATATATATATATATATATATATATATATATATATGTGTACAGCTCATGGGTATATCAACTAGATCATTTGTTGATGCTTATTTTATCAAGTCAACATATCAATCTCCTTTTTTTCATAATATAAAAACAGGAGAAATGGCCCTGTCTCCATTGCAGAACACGTGTTCAATAGGATATTAGAGGCAGAATTAGCTGACGTTGAAAAATGGACCCATCAGTGATGTGATATAAATTCACATAGATATGCATATGTGCTTGACTATAGAGTTATTGAAAATCACATCTCATCAGAATGATCACTGAAAGGGAAGCTTTTTCTTTAAACTTTCCCTGCAGACTTTGGCAAATTCTTCTGGGGAGACTCTATTGTCCTAACCCAGAAGAATACTGGAGTGGAGCAAGGGGGGCAGCTGCCCTGGGAGCTCTCGTGTAGGGCTTGAGGGCATTAGAGACATGGTGCTCCTCCCTCCTCCTTAGGAGAGAAGGAAGGACTGCCATATTTAAGAATGGACTTTTTTTAATTGCTCTCACACAGATTGTGAGGAAGTGAAGGGGTAAGGTGTTAGGACCTCACACTCCTCTTCCTAAGCAGAAGCACTAGACTGGAGAAAGGACCTTTATTATGTTCCTCAAGTTAGTGTAGCTCTGTCCTAATCCCATATATTGAGGGGGGCTTTGCCCCCACTTTCCCTTTACCTAATGCCTAATATAGTCAACTCTACAGTCGCACAAATGTTTTAAAGAGGATAGTGACATATAATCTAGAAGTTCAATTAATTATGTTTCTGACAAAGTGCAGCTCTCCCCCAAACATATATGTATGATTAGCTCAGCAAATCCCAACAATAACAAATCCTAAACTTCATAGTAGAAAATTCAACAGCCCAAATGCACAACTACTTGAGTGCACAAGACACTGACAAGCAATCTTGAACACAGCTTAAATACCCCTACCATATAACAAAACCCTATGTATTTTTTGTAATGGGAGCAAGACTCTGCACTCTCCATGTGGATAGCAAGTTCCAGAAACACCACAAATTTTATCTGCACTATCACCATAGTTGTTATGCACTTAGTGAAGTGATAAATCCTCCTAAATAGGGGAATCATTGCCAGCAATCCAACCAGCAGTCATTTCCCATTCTAAATTAACTACACCGATAAAAAAATACACCCAACACAGACATGTGCACTATTTTGCTCACAAAACTACTATACTATAAATCAATGAACCAGCTATGACTTTGGAATACTGTGAGATCAACATTTTTTTACAGCAGTGCACAATGTTCACACTGATGTAAGAAATACAGCAGTAAGAACATGTCTATGAAGTGCATGTTTGACATTTGCCCTGCACACACACACACACACACACACACACACACACACACACACACACACACACACACACACACACACACACACACACACACACACACACATCTACCAAAGTTAGTCTAAACTTCGACAGAGTGACCCTAAAAACATCTAAAGCAAAAGACCAAACAAAAACAGATCGACACCCTATTGCACATTCTCAGTGGTACAGCCTTGGACCATGCAAAACAAAATAACTTCTCCCCCACACACCCTGATAACTATACTTATACTAACTCAGAAATCAATCAATCCCTGAGGCATGTTCTCCAACCCCAGGGATTGTTGATCTCACATACTTGTCAACCATCTGTTTTGTTGATCAAAATGCGTTGACAAAACAGATGTTGACATTTCAGAGTTTCAATTACAAAAAATGCATGTAAACACAAATATATATATATATATATATATATATATATATATATATATATATATATATATATATATATATATATATATATATATATGAGCAATCTTACTATCTCCAGGGCTGTTTTACTAAAACTTATGCTAAATTATAAGGGTGAACCATCCGAGCTGAATGGCTCTGCCTGGGTGATCATAAAGAACTACGCGGGAGCACAAAAATAGATTTGAGCGCTTTTGTTCGTTTATTTCTTTACTTCGAACATCATCAGAAATCTATATATTTGTGTGTGTATTTAAAAACCAGGTTCTTCTCTTCAGCATTATTTGTTCTTTCTCTTTCAGAAATTTTTGTTTACCAATGAAAATTTTATTTTAATTTAAGAGAAACAAACGTAATTCCATTTAATACAAATGGACTAATTGTGCAATAATTATTTACTGTGCACTCAATCTCTCTCTCTCTCTCTCTCTCTCTATATATATATATATATATATATATATGAAATGGACCACATCATCAGGTCTGACATGCCAAAATATTAATACATTTGGAATCATTGTCATTTGTTTGCTTTGAAAATTGATTGCTAAAATTCACTCACGTATTACATGACTCCTCCTCATCTTTTTTGCCATGGTTTCCCTTTCTTCATCCCATCGTCCTTCAGAACATGTGAATAATCACTTTTAGACTACTATTGTAGCTAGTACAACCGTTATAGTTTTTTTTTTAAACTTCCCAGCCATGCAGACCATCATGTCTGTGAAGCACATATTTTGTCATTCCACATTCTGTCTCTAAACTATCACCTCCTACTTCATTTCTCAAAGGATCCCACCACTCAGTCAGCAGCTGTGTTCTCTAATGTTCCTTCACACATTCATTTGCAAGTCCACATTTTATCCCATTAAGATACTTGGAAATCTTGATTGTTACCCAAGTCTCCTGCTTCCTTTTTCCACTGAGAACTGCTTGAGTTCCTTCTGCCTTTCTCCTCATATCTTCTACTACCATAACTTTGTAAACCTGTTTGTCTCAAAATTCATTCACAAACTGTGGGAGTTGCTAACTGAGGATGTTAAAAATATACACTGTGCTTGAAGTGTACTTCAGCCAGATAGTTATTTGGAAGACTGTACCTGGAAAACAAAAACCCAGGAAATGACTCCACAGTGGGACAGGAATAATAATAATAGTAATAATAATAATAATAATAATAATAATAATAATAATAAAAATAAAATAACAGTGATGGAAATTGTGTGCATGTGGATCTTAGTATTATATGACTTAAAACATGAGAAAAGCTGATGAGATGCTGTAATACATGGAAAGAAGCATTACCTGTAATAAGTTCTTATACACATGTAGCTGGTGAAGTCATACCTAGACTGTTGAGGACATCTCTGGAGAACTCAGGATTTTTAAGGAATTGACAGGACAGAAGCAATTTAAAGTACAATAACAAAAATGGTGCATGATATATCAGGATCCTTTTTAATTATTTTTTTTTAATAACAAATCAATGCAACAAATAAGCAAGAAATACTTCTGTCAACTGTAGAACATTTAATAAACCTAAAAAAAGTCCTTAAAGAAAGCCACGCAAATCAACAATCTTGCACAGCAATCTTTTTACTAATAACCCCTTTTGCACTCAGACATAGCTTTTAGTAAGGTAGCAAGTGTAGTATTGAAATCGCTACTTTCAAATGTTAAACTAGTAACCACCTCATTACCATGACTGATGCAGAATTTATTCAAAACTGGGATAGTTTACCTCTTTTTAATTTCTCCATGTCTTTTGGGTTTCTAATAACATGATGGGAATGGACCCCATTTCTAAGTCAAAGTATGATTAAAGTTCATGAAATTGTTATTGCTTCAGTATTTGATGTTAGCCAGAAGTGATCTTCGCAACACCTGCAGTGTGCCCGGTATTGACTCCTTCTACAATTCATGCAGATCTACATGTATTAGTAACATATCTAAGCATGATTGTAAATTTCTTTTTATATAATACGTTGCTCCTACTACTATTGGAACTGTCTGGATATCCTTCTTCCACATTGTCCTTATTTCTGTCCACAAATCCTGGTATTTTATGTCTCTCTGTACATAAGACACTGATGTCACTGGGTGCAGTAATTTCAATGATCAATGCTAGTTTTGTCTGTTTTTATGGACTAATATATTTGTTTTTTTCTCATTTGTTTTTGAATGCTTTGTGCCTTATGTTTCCAATGTTTTTCAACTACTTCAGTATAATTATGTTTGCACAATCCCTAATGCAACAGTCTTGCCACATTATTGTACCTTTCGGTATTTAGTCCTTTTGCCATTAGTATATCACAACCAGCAACAAGATTTGTGACTGTTTCCAATTCTGGTTTAGAAAACCTACATCTGTCTGTTGCTTCCATATGTTCAATGGACTTTGTAAACCAACATGTACGTAGTCCACTATCTTGGGCTGGCAATATTAACCTTTCATCTTTTGGGCTCGCAATATTAACCTTTCATCTTCTGGTTTAAATTCAGCTCTCCTTAACCATTCCTGTGGTTGATCCTGATCAACATGAGGTTGTTGCAAAAGTTTTCTTTACTTGCAACTATATTTATGAACTTTTCACATTTCTTGCCTTCTCATCTGATCCTTCACCTTATATTCTTTGTTTTTGTTTTTTTTGGCACATTCAGTTGCTGCTTGATTTTTATCTACTTCTGGTTTGATTTTCATTCCCGCTCAACACTGACATGCTTCTTCTAAACTAAGCAGAGAAGTCCTCTTAGACTTATTTTTTTCATGTTTTAAAACTTTCACTATTTGAGTCTTGTGAAGTTAGCAGATATGTATGCAGTCCTATGGTTGCAGATCTATACAAGTAATCAATTTTGAGGAGGTCCATACTTCCTTCAGAACAGGGAATATGTAGTCTTGGTATACACTGATTTTTATAAATCATTTAATAAGCATGAAGCATCCTTCTTGTTTTCCTGTCCATCCAATCCAACACCTTTTGAGGCCAGCCAGTCACTCCAAAACTGTAAGTTACAACAGGAAGAACAAATTGGTTTATAGCTTGGACTTTGTTCCTAGATGCCACTGCTCTTTTTAGTATTAATTTTAGTCTTCTAAAATATTCCTTACTAAGTTTTATTTGTATGTGTTCATGATTTATTGTTGATCCTTCATCAATTCCCAAATATTTATACACTCCCTCTTGCTCAAGTTCTTTTATATCACATCACATTCCTCTCCCAGGTTGATGTGTTCTTAGTGGTGCAGCTTTCCTGCTTTAAAGGTTGCTTTTGCACATTTATCAAGACCAAATGACATTCTTCTATCATCTGAAAAAATTTTGATCACTTGCAGTTGTACTTTCAGCTCCTCATCTGATGAACTATACATTTTTAAATCATCCACAAAAAGAAGATGAGAAATCTTTACATTTTGTTGTTTTCTGGGAGGCAACATGTAGCCATGACCTAATCTGTTAAGTAGACAGCTTAATGGGTTAAGGGCAAGACAAAAGACCAAGGGGAGACAAAGTGAACCCTGGAATATCCCCTTTTGAATTTTTATTACTGGAATAATAATGTATCCTTTTTCATATCTCAGATGCAAAGTAGTTTGCCAGTGTTTCATGGTCACTGTGATGTAATTGATCAGTGTAGGATGTATCTTGTGCATTTTAAGCACTTTTTTATCCTTGAATGTGGGTTACTTTCAAATGCTTTTCTGTAGTCTTTCCATGCCATACTTAGATTCTTCCCCTTTTTACAGTTCTGTATTATGACTTTATTTAACAAAACTTATCCTTCATTCCATATGACTTTCGTTACCCTTTTGTTCTACTGGCATGATTAAGTTTTCTAAATGACTATGAACTCTGTCAGCATCAATTCCAGTGTACAGTTTATACACCACTGGAAGGCAAGGTATTGGTCTACAGTTTTTAGGATAGCTTTCAGGTTCGCTCTCATGTAGGAGCATTATTTTTCTTGTTGTTAACCTGGTTGATGTCTGTTTGGGGTGTGCATATAAACAGTACTTATTCATGGCTAACTCTTCATGTAAAGATAGTAATATTTATAGCCAGAAGTTAGGTACTGCATCTGGCCTGGGGTTTTCCATTTAGGAGCTATTCTTAACTTTGCTTATATTTCTCTGGCCGTTACTTCACCCCATTTCATATCCTGTACATTTGAACTTCTTACCATTTCTTTTACTTCTTCTATCCATACAGCATCTTTGTTATGTTCCACGGGATCTTCATAGATATTTCTCCAATCTGTATTTATTTCTTTGTCTTTTTGGTGGTGTTTCAATTCCTTTTGTCTTGTTTCCCAGTTCTCTATAAAACATTTTTGGGTCATCAATAAATTGCATATTTTGTACTTTTCCTTTATATTTATCTGCCTATCTTCTATGTTTTTCTGCCTGTGCTGATATTTTTAGTTTATTATTTGGGATAGTGAACAAATTGCTTTTATCACTTCCATCTTTCTGAGTATTTTTTTGATCTGTTTCCTCTTCTATAGTCTTCTAATAGTGACACTTCTTGTCTTAATTGCTTTATAGTTTTCTCTATTTGATACTTCCATGATGGAATTTGATTTCTCCCCTTCCTTTCCCTTACTGCCCTATGTTTTTGTGGTGAGACTTTATCTGTTATTAATTTAACTACACAGTAATATATCATTTTTACTTCTGTTATTACTGCATGAATTTCTATGAAGGATCTTGATTTCTGTGTTCATTTGTTTTATCAAACTTCTGACTTTTGGGGTTTTGTTGACTTTTAGTAGTTTGTTTCTTTCATTGATCTTAAAAAAGTTTTATTAAACCAAGCAACTCTTCTCTTAGATAATTTTCTTCTAAACTATGGCACATTCTTTGTTCTCCATTTCCTGTGGGC
This sequence comes from Protopterus annectens, assembly GCF_019279795.1. Classification (NCBI taxonomy): domain Eukaryota; kingdom Metazoa; phylum Chordata; order Ceratodontiformes; family Protopteridae; genus Protopterus; species Protopterus annectens. The sequence continues at coordinate 1,345,910,198 of NC_056739.1, read as the reverse complement.
ATTCTACAGAAAGTTCCTGAACATCTTCCTGTGCCACATTCTCTTCAGTTTCATCCTGTGCCATCTGTTGCTCTTTCATATGGGAACTCACTGACCTATGAATCCACAACATTGACTGCATCAGAGATGCCACGGTTTCCAGTTCCTTCCCTTGCTGTGCAACTCCAACTGAACTTTTGTACTGGTTTCCTGTGGAAGGCTTCAAAGTATCTTCATATGGCAACTGATCAGATGTTTCCTGTTTCCCTGGTTTCTCCTTAATTTGAGGATCCATTGCTGTATCCTGCTGTGGTGTTATCAGAGTTCGATTTTCTACACTAAATCCTTCACTTTGCAGGTAATCCACAACCTCACTTTCTATTTCTTTAACTTCTCCATTACTAGTCCTCTTTTTACTTTTCCTCTTTGTTTTCTTATTTTTTTGTATTGTAAAATTTTACATATACATCTGTTTTTGCGTGTATTTCTCTTCAAATATTTGTGTTGCTCTTTTTTATTGATTAGTTTTGCTTTCTCCTTTGCATAAATATTGCACCATATTAAATATCTTTGCCCTGGATTCTCCAAAGCTTGCACAGCATGCATGATTAGTGTAAGAGGAAATTTTGCCACTATGGCAGCTGAGCGATCCACGTACATGCTCGTTTGATGTGCGCGAGCGCTCTAGCACTAGTGCTGCACGTTCCCAGCCCCCATATGTAAATTACCCCATTTTCAGGTAAAAACCATGCAAATGAGGTAAATCTGCCATCCAGGAAACAGGAATCAGGGCATGCAGGACTAGCGTAATATGCAGAAATGTACTCGGTTAGTAACCGAGTACGGTACTGCAAAATCCAAAATGGAGCTATGACAGCTCCAAATAAAGGCTGCATATCATTGAGGAAGCATGCCAATGGCCAAGTATAAGGCCACTGGCACTGCAAACAATACAAAAAATAAAAAAATCAACCTTTATTTTATTTTAAGCTGATATCGGCTGTTTAAGCATAGGGCAGTGGTGCGCAAATGGGATCGGGGGGAAAATAATAAAATAAACCTAAAATAAGCATTCTAACTAAATTCAGTATTCTGCCATGCAAGTCAATGGCAGGCAGAAGACAACCTGGCCAGTGAATAGTGGTTGCTAAGGGGGGAGGCTCAGTGTAAGACATGTAACTATGCATTAGCAGGCAATCATATGCAAATGAGGGGAAGGATAGTGAATCCCAGTTTTCCCCAGCATGTGAGGCAGGTCCCAACAGTGTAAGAGTATGAATAGCTGAGTGCAAGACTAGGAGGTAGTTGACATCATGGGTGGGTGTGTCAGGCATACTGTAAGTGGATTGGAGCCCTGTGGCTTGGGTTTGCACCTAGCATAGCACAGCTAAGCTAGGGGGTGTGTCTAAACCTGCCTAGCACTCTTTAGAAAGTGTAAGCAGGTGTGTGTGCTGTGCACTGGGTTTTACAGGAAGAAAAAAGAAGTTAAACCAAGAAATGGCAGCAGTGTGCACATATGAGCACTCTGTTTGCACGGCGTGCACACGGTCTTAAACAGGAAGGCAATGGGAAGGGAAACCAGCAGTAGGAAGGTATTCAAGGAGAACTAGCTTAGCTGGCAGGTGAAATGTATCAGAATCAGCCAATTACACAGGCAGCAGACCAACCCAGCCCAGAACACTATTATAAACTAAGCAAACACCTTACCCTCTGGTTTTTCCCGCACTCTACACCACCGGTGTATACAAGCGGGGAAATTTTAACAAACAAACCTACAAAATGAGAAGGGCTGCAGCAGGCAACATAGAACAACATGTGCAAGAGGCTGAGGGAGGTGGGGATGTGAATGCTGCTGAACAACCCACAGTGAGGAGACGGAGAAGAGAGTACAGACCCAGGGGCTGCATGAGCTGGAGATAGTGGAGCACTACAGGGTGGAAAGAGACCTACTACAGCAAATTGTTGAGCTGTGCCGGCCACACCTGGCACACCAAACTGACCGAGGGAAAGCCATCCCAGTGGACACCAAGGTATGTGTAGGCCAAGGTATACTAGCCACAGGTACCCCCCAAAGCACAAATGGGGATATCATATGGATCTTACAGGCATCAGCATCCAGAGTATTCCACCAGTTCCTGGATGCCATGTCAGCACATGCCAGTGAGCATGTATATTTCCTCAACACCCATGAGGTGTTGACCAGCAATATGCATGTCTTCCACCAAATAGCAGAATACCCTGGGGTAGTGGGTGCTATAGACTGCACACACATATGCATCAAAGCACCACCCAGTGAGCAGGGTAGGACCTACATCAACCGCAGGGGTATCCCCTCCATCAACTGCCAGGTTGTTTGTGATGCCCAGGGCATTATAATGAATGTGTGTGCTGGCTGCCCTGGAAGCTATGACGATTTCCACATATGGCATCTGACACAGCTGTACATGTGATTTGCCAATGTGGACATCCCCTACGGTCACCTAGTGGGGGATGCTGGGTACCCACTGGAGCCGTGGCTGATGACATCCATCAGAAATGCACACACACCTGAACAAAAATGCCATAATGAGGGACACGCACAGGCCAGACATATAATAGAGCATGTGTTTGGGATGCTCATGTCACAGTTCTGGTGTCTGGACACATCCGATAGAGCCTTGCATTATTCATCAGCTACATGTACCCAAATTGTTATGGTATGTGCTATGCTACACAATATGATCCTGCGGAAACAGCTGCAGCAGGAACAGCATGGGGCAGGGCCACACAGCCCCCCACCAATGCCAAGGCCTGCACAGGCACAGAGCGACCCAGAGGAGGAATAGCCTGAGCCTGCCCCAGTAGGCAGAAGGAGGCATGCCCAGTATGCCCTGGCCTTGGCAAAGATGTGACACATAGCACATGCACTGACACAGTAGGGACCCAGGGAATGCCACCTCTCTCTGACTCGCACATACAGTAAAAGGGATGCCAAATATGACACTACCTGTGCTCAACCATGTATAGGGCATCTGACGTAAGCAGCCCTCCAGCACCATCTGCAAGTCTGGCACACCCTCAAGGTAAGTCAATCAACCTACAAATTGCCAAATGGAGTAGAATGTGTTGTTACCTGTAGCTATGGTATGGATGTGAGCATGCAAGAGAATTGGGTGGCTGAATGTTATGGCAGCAGACAGTAGACACCCATAGTGGCACCATGACATCTGCAATACATACTGGAGTCACCATAGTAGCCAGTACTACACAGGGTGAGAAAACCGACTCCATTTAATGTGCTGTGCGGCATGTGTGTCCATATGACCCACACATGCCAGTCAGGACAGTTCACATACTCAGCAACAGTCTCAGCCAGCAGTACAGGTGTAGACAAACCCAAACAGAGCCTGTGGCATGGCCCCAGAATGATGGCTATGGTTAACCCCCCCCTCCAGGCCTACACAGACAGACCACAGCACAGCAGGCAGTGGGATGTTAGTTCTGAAGGGTAGGAAGACAGACAATAACATGTAGGGCAACCAAAGCCATGATCTGTAGTACACTGGTATGCCTCTAGTCATCATGATAGTTCGCAATACAGAATGAAATGGAGTACCTGACATACCAGTATGGTCATAGCGAATGTGCACATGTTTCACATGTGCCCCCCACATCCTACATAGTAATGTAATAACTGTCAGGTGTACCCCTGCACTCCTGTGTAGAAATGTAGTAACAGTCAGGTGTGCCCCCCCCTGCTATGCAGAAATGTAGTAACAGTCAAAGCCAACTGATCGATGGATACCCTGCAGAGACAGCATGCTACCTGTTGGTGTACAACACAAAGGTCAGCACTGCAGCACAAACTACCTGGACACAATCCACAGATTCAGTACAGATGGCCATACTGGGCATGCTTACACACTTAGAGAAATGAAGGCAATGCCTGTCTACAACATACTGAAAGGTCATACTGGGCATGCTCACACACTGAAACACATGAAGGCCGTGACTGCAAACACCAATGGACCAGACATATCTGGCAGTTGCAGTTGTTAGTGCAGACAGTCATCAATATGCACCACTCATGCCTTGCACACACAGTGGATAGGAATATAGACATATATGTCAGGACAACACACCATAATAAGCCAAAGGTAGATGTACATAGATGTGTCAAAGAGGGTCACTGTGACAAGGAGCCATCCAGGCCTGTCCCACCCAGCACACAACCAAAGGGCCCCAAACACATGAGGTGCAGATGTCACTCACTGCAGATACTAGCCACCAGTATCTGTCAGCATTACAGACTATGTGGTGCACGTGCCAGCTGTGCAACATGACTGTACAAGGAAGTAGTCATCTAGCAGCTGTATAGACGTACCTATGACATATGACCCCGTGTGTGCCTGCACGTGGCGTGTCAACCCATACATGAATGGGTTATGGCCCATGCACACACCACCCTCCCCATAGCCCTACTATGACAAGCCTGCTGAGGTAATCCAATGTGAAATACACCTTTGGGAGAGTTGTAGCCCAGTAATCTCCGTGGCATGCCCCATAACTGTGTACTGCTTTAGTGTGATAAACTAGTTAGATAGGCATTCTAACTCCAGACTTGGCAACTGTGTATGTGCATTTGTGTGCGTGTCTGTCTGTCTCTGACTGTGTAGAAATCAATGCTTTTTAGGGTACTCACACTCCTCACAATTCATATACTCAACTTTGGCAAGGCTGCTGATGTCACCCACATAGAACTACACCTCTGGGATGGCTTTTTCCCAGTAATCTACGTAGTGCATCCTGTAACTGTGTACTGCTGTAGTGTGATAAAGTAGTTAGGTAGGTGTTCTAACCCCAGACTTGGCAACTGTTTGTGTGTGTGTGTCTGTCTGTCTCTGATTGTGTAGAGAGCAATGCTTTTAGGGTACTCACACTCCTTACAATTTATATACTCAACATTGGCAAGGCTGCTGATGTCACCCACCTAGAACTACATCTCTGTAGCACATCTGGTAACTGCCTACTGCTGGAGTGTGATTTAGAACTGTGTTAGGGTTCCATCTCCACCCATGGCAGTTCTGGATGCTTTGTGTGTGTTTCAATGTCTGTGTATGGAGCAATGCATCATAGGCTAGTCACTTGCAGTACATTTCAAATGCCCTACTTTGGTAATCCTGCTGATGTAATTCATTGTGAAATGCACCTTTGGGGAAGGAGTACTCCAGTAATCCCTGTGGTGTGCCCTATAACAGCTCCATGCTGTAGTGTGGTATAGACCTCTGTCAGGGGTTCTATACCCACACACGTTGGTTGTGGATGTTTTGTGTGTGTCTCACTGTCTGTGTAGGGAGCAATGCATTTTAGGCTAGTCACTCGTAATACATTTCAAATGGCCTACTTTGGCAATCCTGCTGATGTCATTCAGTGTGAAATACACCTTTGGGGAAAAAGTACTCCAGTAATGTCCATGGTGCATACTATAACTGTGTAGTGCTGTAGTGTAATAAACTAGTTAGATAGGGGTTCTATTCCCAGACATGACAGGTGTGTGTGTGTGTGTGTGTGTGTGTGTGTGTGTGTGTGTGTGTGTTTGTAACTCATATCCTGGGTGGAGGTGGATGTGCGAGTGTGACACCTGATCCCAATGTATGGCAGGTTGTGCAAAATTCTTATATGGTGGCCATAGTACATATCACAATGTCCACTGTACAGGGATAACAGCTGTGAGATAGCCGAGAGGCTGGGGTGCATAGCCATACCCATACATGTGACATCAAGGCCAGGCAATCACAGTTAGCAACCCCAGTATTACCCAGAGCACACTCTCACCCATGTCTCATATACACATACATGCCTAGGCAATAGCCAATATGTGCATAGTACACTGCATATTGGCCACTGATAGTAACTATGGAGTGATAGTGGGATACAGAGGGCATGTCACCCTCCCCATCTGCCCAATATGCACATACATGCAGATAGTGCACCTCCCCCATGTTCCCCAATGGACACCTGCACCACCTGTGGTGCCTTCGCATGTGACCCACAACAGACATACCATGCCTGACAACAGATGCCACCGACACCAGGGAATTCTGTTAGCATGTTATCAATGTAGGTGCAGGGTAAACCTGCTGCCCATTACCAGTCCCTGCCACAGGTGGGCAAGACTGGCACATCTGATGATAATCTGTGTTCACAACATGGACCAGACACTCCAGGTACAGTTCCACATGTCAATGTACATGCATGTGGGAGGTGTGCACATCCTAGACACCGTCCATGTCATGGACTAAGGAACACATACATGGCAAGCGATGCACAGCATTGGCCACTCACAATAGTCACCCAGGTGACTGGATGTGGGATACAATACCCACCTCTGTGGGCAAATGCTGAAACTACAGCCCTGGATATACCCATCACCTACCCTAGTATAGCCTGCTGGCATAGTCGACCACTACATACCTGTGCAGATGTGCACCCATGCATGTCAGTACTGGCACCCTGTGTGTTTGTGTGTGTGTTGTATGGTACGTATGTCCACATCCACACTCACTACAACCCACATAGGCATGCTGAAGCATGCTGTCTGATGTCTGACACCTCCTCATAATCTTTGCCCATACAACCTCCGTATGACCCGTGTGGTGCATGTGATACCTGAAAAGTGATGTGTTGTGGCAATCCCACTACTGATGAGTTGTACCCCTGGCCCTGCCAAGTGTGTAAATGTGTGGCCGTCCCTGTGAGAGTGTGGCTGTGTTGACACTGGCACCTGTTCATGCGGACATGCATGTGTACGTCACCTACCATATAGCTACCGTATCCCTGTTGCAGATGTCACTCACCATCACATATATGTTCTGAGTGCTACACAACAGGTAACCCATGTGGTGCATCCAATAACTGCATCGAACTGTGATAGCACTACATAGATTTTGGGGGGTTTATACCCTGTGCTGGTAGGTGTGTGACACAAACATGCTTCATTTTTACTCTCCCACCCCTCCCTGACATGTACTTGCCTCTGTCTGCCTCTTCCACTCCCTCTTTGGTGGATGTGCAGATGCACACCTGCTTTTCTTAGGCAGCAGCATGTGTATTTTAAGTAATGCTCATGATCAGCTGATGGCCTCTGCATGAATTGCAGCCTTCCCCTAGCTGATTGCATGTGGAACAGCTGTGGTAACATTTCCATAGCCAATTGCATGGAAACACACTCCAATATCTAGGAACATCATGGTGGTGTTTGCCCTTTTCATTCTCTGTGAGCAGGAACTAGATCTGTTGTTTGGCAAACAGCATCTCAGATGGATTGGGATTTACCTCTAACAACATACACTGTGGAAAGAGGGCAACAAACAGGAAGGGGAAGTGCCAGACCTGACTACAGACTGTAAGTGCTGCTATACTGCATCTGGAGTAATGTTGGTTTCACAGTGTTTGTCTGGATATGGCTGTTGTACATGTCTCAATACCTGCCATGTCAGTTCCATGTTTATGAGGAATCCCCATCTGCAGAGTCATCTGCAGACTGGACAGTGTTGTGCCTTTGGTTTCATATGTTACCCACAGAGCATCTGTCTGTGGACTGCAGAAGGTAGTGTGAGGATTGCAGTCTGTAGATGGTGAAGGCCATGACAGTTACTGACTTCATAGCCCTCATAGGACATATGTGGCAACAAACCCTGTTACAACAGTAAATGTATGAGGTTATGACAGCAACATGCCAATATTGGCCCTGTGTATGTGCTCCCAGCCACACCTCTGTCAACTTTTGTACATATGTCGTGCAGTAAGTGGTGCATATGTGCTGTACACCATAATTAGTGTCATCATATCTGATAACAAGCCAGTGATATATCAGACTGCTACACGTTATGTACAGTAGGGGTTATATTTCATGACATAACCTGGACATTCTGTGGATGTTTGTACAGTACTGAGGTTGTGTACTTATGGTGAATGGCGACAGTGTGTGTATTGTTAATATGTACTTTAGCTTGTGTACAGACTGTGGTAGATGTTATTGTTCTAGTTCCCCTCCTATCTGATGTTACATGCTGCCTCACTGTATGGTACCATATTGGCATACATGTTTGTAGGGCCATACACACACATGTCCCATACCACAGACAACCATCAGACCAAAGTGTGTGGCAGCCCAGTATATGTAGGGTCAGTCTGTGAGGATGGTGTAGAGCAGATAGGCCATATACTGTAATATTATGCTAGCTTACCATATGTCGCTGTGACTGTGTTCACACTGGTTGTGGTTATGCACTTTCACACAGGTGTATCTTACCCTGTGCTGTGACATGTCTGTTGAGCCTGCTATATATGCAGGTACATGTGCATTCCCCCATAGGAGATGTAGGCCAGTGTTGAGTCAGTCTGCCTGTAGCCTGCACAGTGCATTGTTACATGCCTAGCAGATTAGTGTACTTACCCAGTGAGATATCATGTGCAGATACTTGCCAGATGTACTGCTGCTGGGCCTCCCTTACAAGTCATGTATGTCAGAAAGAGCAGTGGGATGCTGTACAGATGTATGTCAATATCTAGTGGGTAGTATGTGGCCATGGCACACCTGTACCAGTGATCATTATGTGTCAGGCCACACAGGAGTGTGTGAATGCATAACCTATGGTGGCAAACGTATACCAATTGTTATGTGTTATACTCATCTACATGGCTGTCTACATCCATATTGTCAGGCATGGTACACATGTTGTGCACTAAGGGCGTATGCCTATACCACTGGACTGTACAGGGTGTGTCAGAATTTCCACATATATTGGCCAATATCTCTGCTGCAGTCCACAGGGGCATTACATGCTAGCAGCGGTACTTTACAATGATGTCCTTAGGATGTCTGTCAGTAGCCAATGGCACACATGTTATAAGCAGATGTGACCTCCCACACACACCATGTCTGTGAAGACAATCCCAATGACAGTAGCAGTAGTCTACTAATATACCTGCTATACATACCTGGCATCCCCTTGCACTACGACTTTGGGACTATAGGGGCTGGGGTAAGGCTACACTGACTACGGATATGTTGCAGACTATCCTGTAACACCAGCAACTTGCATAGTGTATGGCAACAGTTATCCACATATGTGCCTGTGATCTAGCCTCTGTCCTCCACCTACATACCAAACTTTGCACATATGTCATGCTGTCGGGGGTTGTTCTGTAGTGGGTTGTGAGTATATCACACTGCCATTGCTGCCATCAGTCCACTGCTGTTGTATCCCCCACACATACAGTGGGTCTGGGGCCATACATGTGTGAGCGTCACCTACAAAATACACGTGAGCCCTTATGCACTCAAGAGGCCAGTGTTTGTAACAGTGATATATGGCCCTGTATTATTGAGTCTGGGGGGGAGCACCATAAATGACCTAGGCTGTTACAAAATGTGGAGTATCAGGATTTAGCTGCTGTAAGGTATCTGTATGTACAGTGCCGTATACTTCACCTATATTTACATTACTTACATGAACTGGGGTAATGCAAGCCTATTGCCTCCTGCCATACAGACTGTTCTGTTTGTCGGTGTGCTCATGATGGTGTCAGTTATGCCTTGTTATGTAACAGTTACAACCCATTTGATCACATAACATCTTTACTACCTACTGAGTTTGTACAGAGTGTAGATAGAGGCTGCTGAACTATACACCTGCATTACATACTGTTGATTGTTTGGTATCCTGTGGACCAGTCTATCTTCACTATTGTACAATTTGAAGGGCTTGGCCTGGACAGCAACAGCTGTGAACCTTTACAGAGTACTGTATTAGTGTAACTGTTTCACGGTTGCAGTACTCTGTTTATATGGTTGTCAGTGTCTGAACAGCTATATGACATGGCATATAGAACTGTAATAGTACACAATTAAAAGTTTTCCATTTCTGCAAGCCTGTGTGTGGTGTCTTTCCTATGACCTCTCTATGGGAATATGTTGCATGCAACGATTGAATATGTATGGGTGGCCCATACAGTGTCCAAATGTTTAAGTGTTAACTGTAGGCATAGTGGCTGTTCCATATTGTGTGCGCCTTCTACATATGTATCTTACTGTACATATATCTGCATGTGTATGTGTAGTCTCATGTATATCTATCTATCTATCTATCTATATATATATATATATATATAGATATATATATATATATATATATATATATATATATATATATATATATGTATATCTGTATCTGCATATCTGTGTCTGTGTATCTGTATCCTGGGGATGTTGATGGCTTCCACATATTACATTTCTTATGGGAGGCAGACTGTACTGCATGATATGTTAACAATACCAGCCTCACATCATACAGGTGGGATGGCTTACTGTTAACATCTTGTGGCCATTTCGTGTCAGGTCCTGGTTATGGGATCTGCAACACTTGGTAGTGTATTGCAGGGCGGAAGTGTTTGGCTGTGGGGGGGTGCCTATTCATTCAAGATGTATATTGTGTGGGGCCTCACAACCCCATTAGCGGTGCATGTGGACATATGTGTGTTTGTTAATCTGCCATTGCTATCTACAGATGTATGGCCATATGTACATATATAGATATATATATCTGCTAATATATATATATATATATATATCTATATATATATATATATATATATATATATATATATGCACATATAAAACTATGTCCGTATGTACCTACATAGATATATATCTGCGTACACATATGTAACGTGCTGTGTATATGTAGACATATAGGTGTAGACACATATATGTGTTGATGTAGGATTTTGCATGTATATATGTGCATATATATTGATATATATGTATATAGTTGTAGACACACACACATATATATATATATATATATATATATATATATATATATGTATATATATATATATATATATATATATATATATATATATATATATGTACATATACATATATAGATATGTTGTATCTGTTTAGATATTAATATATCCACACACACATATACATCTAGATGTTGGTATACATTCTCTGTATTGCTGCATGACTGGACTAGATGATATGTTTCCGAAAACATCAAATTTCTTTGTATCTGTCATGGCTTAGTGGTAAATCGCTTTGTCTTTGGCGTGCAGGGTCATTGTTTTGAGCCTTGCAGAAGCTGTTTATTTTGTTGCTGGGCAGAACACCGGCGGTTGGATACTGAGTGATTAAGGCACTTTAAAGCAGTTGTAAACGGTTTTGCGTGGAGGTAAGCACTGCTAACTTCCGGTTACAGTGTCTTACACTCAGTTAGCTGCTACATTGCTTAACTTGTGTAGGCAGTGCTTACCCCTGTGCAAATAGGCTTAAACCCGCTTACTGCTGCTTAAAAGTGCATACTGCCGTTTAGCCCCGCGCTAATTTCTTTAAAAGAAAATAAAAAAGGGTTGATAGGAAAGTGGTGAAAAAGGGGCACAAAGAGGAAAAGACAGTGGGGAAAATTGCTAGGCATGTGCAGGAAGGGTGTAGGGAAGGCCCATAGCTGCCCACTTTTCTACAGCAACAGTTGTGCATATATACTGAATTTGGAGGTAGATTTGGATACTCAAACCCCTGGGAGAGGGGTGAGGACAACATAAATTTGTTTTGATGTCAATTAGACCAGATTACATGTGTCCAGTGGACACATGTGCGAAATGGACAGCTATGTATGGGGCGAGATTTTTTTGTGGGAATAACTTGCCCTTTTTTTTTTTCAAGTGAGCCTGGGATGTTGGGGAGGGGTAGTAGGTATATTTGGTGAGGTAGGTTGGATAGTTTAACAAACAAGACAAACAAGACACATACAGGGGCAGTATATGACACATGAGGGGGGTAAACACCTAGGATGAGGAGGGGTGTTTGGAAGTCGCAAGCCCATGAGCCCCCAAATGGAAACAGTGGGACTGAGGTCCCCACCCATGGGCAGTCTCCACTGCACCTTCATGGCCCCAAAGGTTGCCATGCTGTGGGCTGTGTAGGAGGGGCAGGCTAACACTCTAATTGCACCACTCGGCTCTCAAGCTGGCGTAGCTGGTCTCAAAAAGCCCTATCGATCTCCCTACACACCACAACCCATACCTGATGATGGGTGACTGGTTCCTCTCCATCCCCGCTCCCAGGGTGGGCCGCGCCCCAACCCCTGCAGCAGTTCCACCTGAAGGTGGTGCAGAGCCTATGGAGGAGGAGGTCCCAGGCTAGGCCCCAGACGTGCTGGTGCCTGGTGCCATGGCCAGATGAGGTGGGACAGGTGGGTCCGCTGGGACCGGCCTTCCCATACGAGCTATGATGTTGCAGTTTACAGACAGATATGGGTTAGTAATAGTCAACAGCATTCAGGATTAGTTATAACAGCATGCATAGGCATACCCATTAACCCAAAACACCAGATTTAAAACAGTTGCAGAGCAAGCAGAACACATGCATATATGGAACAATAGTGGCCATTACAATAGCATGCAGGTTTCAATGATGGCAACAAGCCACCAATATGGGGGTATTTTAACATGGTGCATGCATAGAAACAAATGTGAATAGTTATAAACCAATAGGACATATGTCCCAACAAAAGTTTGGAGTGTACACATACCGATTGAGGTGTGTCATTGGGTTATTTTTGCACATATAGTAGGGGTGCGAGAGAAAGTTCAATTAACAACGAATATATCCTTAAAAGTCCAAAAATCAGTATGGGAAGACCGCAACCACTAACTTTATTAATGTAAGCAAACTGCAATGAAACGTTTTCATCAATCCAAATTCTTGACTTCATCAGATACACATTATAGCCAAGGCGTGTATTAAATACAAAACACAATCAATATTGGCTATAATGTGTATCTGATGAAGTCAAGAATTTGGATTAACGAAAATGTTTCATTGCAGTTTGCTTACGTTAATAAAGTTAGTGGTTGCGGTCTTCCCATACTGATTTTTGGACTTTTTTGGCTGTTTTATATCAGTAGAGTCTCCGTTGTAGTTTTTGGTAACTAATATATCCTTGTAGTTTTCACTACATTCTTAGTCACTGCAGTGATCTGTCCCTTACATGTATTATTACACTACCCAATGGCCTTATATTGTACAATGGTATGTTTATAGATTATTATATATGTGACCTGTGTCTTGCATATAGGAATGACAAGATGCAGGTGTTAATGCAACTTATGTTGAGAATTGCTCTCATACACTTTGAGTGAGATGCTGGAATGACAGGTTTGTGTTCATATACATTCTTTGACTATGTACATGTCTGACTATCAGTTATATGTCATTAACGTCTACCTACATTTCTTGGATCATCACACTGATTTTACAGGGGAATAGGTTACCAGGCTGGTGATGTGGGCCATTTATCTGGACATGCTGGACAGATTGGAACAGTTGAGGAATTTGAATATGCATACAACTTTCTATTTGAACATTCTAGCAAATTCTGTACAGTTGTTGGGTGTAATTATGCATACAGCTTTCTGTCTGAACATTGTAACAAAATCTGTGCAGTTGTGGTGTATGATTATGCATACAACTTACCAGCACTCCCGGAATTCAAACCCCTGCTGTGTGACAAAAAACTTACAGTTAACATCACAGTACACTGTGCTATCAGGGAATTTATTTAAAGTGTTCTAATGTTTTCTATCTAAGTCTCCCTCAGTTGTACAATATGACTGACCTCTTGGTTCTTCCAACATTGTTATACAGATCTGCATACACATTTTATCTGCACACCACAGTGTTGGTAACACTGCTTAATACACCAGTACTATTTATAGTATGCAACAGTGCAACAACATATGAAAAAAGAGTAAACAGAAACAATCCAGGGGTTACACCTTTATTCACAGAATATTACACCTTTATTTCTATTGGTACGACACTTTCTCAGGCTCTTATATTCATTTGTTATGACAGTACATGCAGAGTAATTACTAACCTGCCTCATGACAAAGCCTTTGTAACCTAGCATCATGGGCTTGCTGGCTTACAGCCCCCTCATCTGCAGCTGTCAGAGAAAAACAGTGATATTTAGCCATACCTATCCATAGTATAAACAAGCTAGGCAATTATTACCTACTTAGTAGAATGAGTACTTAGTACTGGGGCATTAGGCATCTGCTGAGATTCCTGGATCCACTGTTCCAGTACATCCCCCCTCCACCGCTTCAGGTCAGCATGGTGGTGCCTGACCTGCTCACCAGTCTGGGGGATACCTGTGGCACTGGTGAGGTCACGGGCAAGATTGTCCCAGGCCTCCATTTTATACTGCGAGCCCTGGTACTGGCCCTGCAGTAGTCTTTCCTCATGGTGTTTTACCAGGAGCCATACCATGATTTTTGACTCCTGGATGCCCCACCACTGTGCTCTAAATTGAGTGCCTTCACCCACTTCAGCCATTCTGCCTGCAGTAGGAAGCTACAACCAGTTATGGGTAGTATTCCCACCTGTGGGGTTTAAATATTGCCATTTTCCCACACTTTTCTATTATTGGCCAGTTTTGAATAGGCTAAGCTATGGGCGCACATGCTTACCTAAGGCTGGCACTGCTTAAAGAGGTATACCACTAGGCAGATTGAATTGGCTGCCCTACACATTGCTTACACTTACTACGTTAAGCTGTGCAGTGGTTAGCATTGTTTAATAGTTAATTAGCATTATATTTGACTTTTGGCAGTGTTTTATTATTCATTACAGGTTATATATGTGTCTGGTATCCATGATTCATGTGTACATACACTGTATGGGGTCCTGGGACTTCTAGACTTTATTACTGTATGGGGTCCTGGGACTTCTACACTTTATTACAATAACATCTCACATCTATGCTTACTGCAGTACTCCAGTTCACATATTTATATTATGTAGCAGGTTATACAACATCACACTGTACATAGATTCAGTTCACATGTTTGGTTTGATTTTCCTTTGGTGAGGATTAGTTTGCTGATACCTCATTCATATGTATTGCTATGATGGCTTATTGGTTAACTACTGTAACTATAGTGTACAGGGTCCTGAGGTCGAGCCTTGCTGAAGCTATTTATTTTGTTGCTGGGCAAAACATGGGTGAGTAAGGTACTTTAAAGCAGTTGTACATGGGTGTGCGCGGGTTTGCGCGGAGCTAAGCACTGCTAACCTCTGGTTACAGCTTCTAACACTCAGTTAGCTTCTACTTTGCTTAATCTGTGTAGGTAATGCTTACCCCCTGCGCAAATGCACTTAAATACACTTACTAGTGCTTATATATGCTTACTACTGCTTATTTGTGCTTAAACCTGCTTACTAGTGCCTTATTCATTATGACACTGACACTTCACATGTGTATTTAAAGCAGTACTCCAGTTCACATTTAAATGTTATGTAGTAGGTTATACAGCAAATAAATTAATAAAAAGTGTTCATATACAGATTTTACATGGAGAATGATATGTGCTGCAGTGGGACTCGAACCGGGCATGCCTGCTCGATAGGCAGGTGCCCTGCCCACTTCACTATTGCTGTGCTGCTTTATTTGCATATATCTTCCTTGTTATCCTCTTCAGCCTTTTAAGCTGCTTTAACCGTAGCTAAGCGATGGGCACACCCGCGCACCTACGGTTAGCTGTACTCGGATTTAAGAACAATATAACAGGATTACTTCAGTTTATTTATATGTACTGTTGCTGTTGTACACATGGGGGACTGTTGGTGGGGATATGCGGACACCTATGAGCGGCCTCGCTCATTTATTTCCACTTTCTGCTGTTCTACTTTGCAGAGGTGTGTTTATTCTGAGAGGTCTGCTCTGAGACACGCCCCCTGCACTTGTACATGTTCTGTGTACCCTAGAAGGTCGGGTAGCATGCCTTCATTAATATGCATGGCGCGCTGCCGTCCTCCTCCTAAGCAACCGCTTCCGTGCAGGACTAGACTAGTCCTGCACAGACGATTAGTAAATCCGCTTGTCAACATTTCTTCTACAGGTGTCTCCTGTTTCTCCTTACTTGGGGGCCTCATTGTTCCAGCATGCTGTGATATAACCTGTGTTAGACTTTCTACACTAAGCCCTTCACTTCACAGGTATTCCAAAACTTCAGTTTCTATTTTTCTAATTTTTAGTTTACTAACCTTCTGTTCTATGTTCCTCTTTGTGATCTTATTTTTGGTATTGTGAAATTTTCCAAATACAGCCTTTGGCTGTATTTCTCTTTGAATATCTTTGGGGCTGCTTTTTTTGTACTGATTAATTTAACTTTCTTCTTTGCATAAATATTGTACCATATCAGATCTCCATTTCTTTCCCATGTCCATACTTATTTTCTATCCCTTTCAAAACTCTCTAGATTTTGTTCTTTATATGTTCACTCTTCCTCAGTCACTTCTCTTTCCAAATGGCCCAAAGTTTCTTGGTTTATATAATGTTTTTCATATAGCTGTTATATTAATGAACACACATTTGCATTTGAAGCTTTTGACAGTTTTTCTTGGCAGGTATTTTTCTTTCCTCTAATTTCTTAATCTTTTTGTATATATTCTGCCTGGAAAGTCTGGGCTTCTTACATAATAGTAACAATACATCATTTCTTTCTTTTTCTCAATAGTCCACTCTTTTGTCTTTATGGCTCTTTCTTGGATTACCAGTTTTTGTGATTTTTGTGGAATACTACTTCTACAATGGGGCGGGGAGGCATCCTCCCTCTGAGCCTGGCTTAGCCCCATTGTAAGAATGTTTCTATGTCTTGAGAATTCTACACTGTAATTTTTTCCAGTCCTGGCACCACTGCACCTAGCAGGATTGGGCACCTTTTTTATCCTGGGTCTTTTGCACCCAGCTATCTTTTTTTTTTAACCTACTTCTGTCCGTGATATCTGTAATATAAAATACAGTCTATATATCAGTGTTGTCTTGGAGAAATTTTGTGAAAAACAGAGACCACCAAATAAAGGTACTCACCAAGACTTGAGGATGAATTCCTTTCCAACAGTACTACTCTTCTTTGCTTGCTGATTTATTATTTTTCCATTCAGTGTGTGGGCAAATTTCACTGGGTGTTGGTAAATCCTGCATCAACTACAGTCATTTAATGACTGTTAGCATTAGACTCCAAAAATATTTTTAAAAGATATCCTCCGTAAATAACTTCAGTATATAATGTTTTTAGCTTGAGGGGCATTTCTACAAATATTTAGTACTAGAGGCATCTTTTACATTCTGAGCATGTGCACATCACATGTTCACACATCACGGCTTTGGGAACTGTGGTGATAATGTACCATTAATTGATAATGAGCACATTTTTACACTCACACACACACACACACACACACACACACACACACACACACACACACACACACATATATATATATATATATATATATATATTATTTATTTATTTATTTTATTTTACATTTGTTAACCGGGCTAGTCTGGCTGGATACATGTCCATTTTCAGCAGAGGCCCGAGGAGAAAAGCTCCACTATCAGACTAAGACAATACATGAGGAATACTTTACTAAATATATCAATTTTTTAAAAACAAAAAACAAAAATGTACAGAGACAAAATACAGTTTGCCTGGACTAATTTAAGTAGGCAACAAATAGAGTTCACATTATGTGGCTGAGGAGTTAAGCTCAGGCACAAAAATATAAAGTTGAGTTAAGGATATCTGTAGTCAAGCTAAGTAATTTAATCATCGGTCAGTAGGCTAGAAGACAGATTAGGTAGTTAGCAGAGGGAAAGAAACTGATGGTAACAAGTATTAAAAAAGCAAGTTAGAAGGTAAACAGGTATATAGGTAGTAAAGCTATGGGAAAAAGGGTAGAAAAGATAGATAGAAATTGTGGATAAAATATGGTTACGTAGGGTAAAAGTATTTTAACATAGATAAATGTTATGAAAGTCGAGTTGAAAAGGAGAGTGAGGAAGCAGGATAGAGATGACATGCTATGGTAGTAGGATAAAGATGGTCTAGGTATGGCTGGAAAGAAAATAGAGAGAGGATGGCTATACGGTGAAGTAGGCAATAAGATAGGAGAAAAGAGTGAAGGTCAAGTGAAGGGGGCTGAGGATGTTAGTCTAGGTAAGAAAGGGAGTGGAAAGAAGTGCAAGTAGCAGACTGTATATAGTAATGAACAGTACTATGGTCAGTCAGGATTGGAGCAGGGGCATAGCCAGTGAATTAGTAGGTGGTTTTTTATCTGTTTTTTGAAAAGGTGACAAGATGTTAGGGAGGTCAGTTCAATGGGAAGTTTATTCCAGTAAGAACCGATAGTGTTTGCAAATAGGGAATCACCTGATTTGTTATGAGATTTCAAGGTAGTAACTAGTAGCTTGTTGGCTGATCTGAGTGTCTTGAGATTTTTATAAGGTGTGATGAGCTTATTTAGTATGGGTATATTGGAGGGGTAATGAAGAATTTTGAAAGTGATGATTAGTTGTTGTAGGAGTATAAGGTTCGGGAGTTCAAGCCAGTTGAGTTTCTTTAAGTTAAGACAGTGGTGAGTTTGGAAAGGTGAGCCAGTGGCAAATCTGGCTATACTGTGGTAGGCAGTATTCAGTTTCTGAAGATTGCTTTTAGATAAGTTGACAAAGGAGGGGAGGCGTAAGTTAGTGTAGAGATAAGGTGAGTTTGGGCCAGGGCTACTCGGGAGGTTGAAGTGAGATAGGGCTTTAGCCTGTATAGGGCACCAATCTTTTTATTGACAGTTTTGATAGTTAAATCAATGTGACAGTCAAAATTTAACTGGTTATCTATGGTGACGCCTAGGAGTTTAGTGCAGTTGTCAGGTTTGATGATAGTGCCATTACAGGATGTTATAGAAAGAGATAGGGGTGGATTTAGAGGTAGGGGTAAAGAGTAGTAGTTTGGTTTTTGGATTAAGGAGGAGACAGATGTGTTGAAACCAATTTTCTGCTGCAGTGAAGACTGCTTGGGTAGTGGAGTGGAGTTCTGCTGGGGTAGAGGCAGAGCAGATGAGAGTGGAATCATCTGCATATTGTATGCATGTGGATATTGGTAGGAATTGGGCAAATTATTGATGAAAATGGAGAAAAGTAGGGGCCTAGGATAGATCCTTGTGGGACACCAATAGTAACAGGGAGTTGAGTGGATAGATGGCTGTCCCACAGGACAGCTTGTTTTCTATTAGTCAAATACGAGTTGAACCACTGTAATGCTTGAGAATCCAGTGATAGAGATTTTAAGGTATCAAGGAGAAGTTGATGGTTGACCATATCAAATGCTTTTGAGAGGTCCAGAAATAGTGCAGATGAGAATAGGTTTCTATTTCGATTTTTATTTATGGTGTCAGAGAAGGAGAGAAGGGCAGTAGTAGTGCTGTGGTAGGGTCTAAAACCATGTTGAGAGTCTACAAGCAGGTTGTTATTTAAGAGATAGTTTAGTAGTTGATGGTGAATACAGCGTTCCATTATTTTGGATAGAGGCGATAGAAGGGCAATAGGTCTAAAATTGGATAGTTCATTAGAGTTTCCACCTTTATGGAGTGGAATAATGTGGGAGATTTTCCAGCAGGATGGAATTTTGGATTCTGTTATGGTTCTGTTTATTAAGATGGATACTGGGTAGGCTATTTCTTTTGCAGCTAATTGAAGGTATTCAGCTGGAAGTTTGTCAGCTGAGGGGTGCAGGGTTTTAGTTTAGAAAGTAGTTTCTGTATATAGGTAGTTGAGACGGTTTCAAGTTTTAGTGTATAGGTATTATTAGGGATAGGGGTAGTTTGGAGGGAGGGGGGTGGAGTCATGGTGCTTGCAAGTGAGTTTACAGTTTGAGAGAAGAAATTGTTAAAGGTATTGGCTATGATGTTAGGTTGTTTTGTGCTAAGCTAGCTGGGGTAGGTGTTTTGGTGTTGCCTGGGTGGAGTAGTTTATTAATTCCTGACCAGAATTTTTTGGGTTTTGGTTTTGGTTTTGTTGGTATTGAAAGTTGTAGTTTTTTGTCTAGGATGACAAGTTTCTTTGTTTTGTTTCTTAGATGTTTGAAGGTTTGATGGTCAGTAGGGCTTTTAGTGGATCTCCATTTTGACCATGATTTATTTCTCGCTCTCATAGTTTGTTTAGTTATAACAGAGAGCCAAGGAGCTGCTTTGGATCTGATTCTGACTAACCGGGATGGGGCATGTTGGTTTAGAATTTGTAAGAAGGTGTTGTTGAAATGCGTTACTGCTTCATCTATTGGGAGGTATTTTAGAGTTGACCAGTTATATTCTTTGAGTTCAGTTTGAAAGGATGTTAGATTGAATGCTGTTTTGTTGTATTTAGTTCGATAAGTAGTTTGTTTAGGAATGTTGCATTTTGTTTGGTGATAAAGGTAAGGAGGTGGTCACTAATATTGTCAGGAGTATACCTGTTTTATAGGAGAGGGGATTGTTGTTGGTCAGTATCCAGTCTAGGATCGTTTGTTTGTGGGTGGATTTATGTATTCTCGTAGGGGAGTTAATGGTTTGATGAAAGTTAAAGAGGTTAAGGTGTGTGGTGGGTTTGGGAGATATGCAGGAGTTCCAGTCGATATTAAAATCACCTAGGATTATGGTTTCCTGGGGAAGGTGCTAGAAATCCAGCTTAGGATATTTTCCAGGGTGTGGATGTTCTTGCCTGGGGGATGTAGGAACATATTATGTTTATAGCTTTGGTTTTGTTAATTTGGAGTTTAGTGGAAAGAATTTCAGCATTTCCTGGTGTGGGGGGGAAGGAGTTAATTAGAGCCACCTGAAGTTGGGATTTGAACAGGAGGGCCACTCCTCCACCTTTTTTATTAGGACGGTCTTGTCTTAAGGTACTATAGCCTGGGGGGGTGAACTCATTGTCTTTGGTACTAGGTTTAAGCCAGGTTTCTGTGAGACAGATGATATCAAAGGCATAAAAATCAATTAAGGCATGGAGTTGAGTGACTTTGTTGTTAATGCTACGAATATTAAGATGAGCAATAGAGAGGGAGTCAGAGGAAAAGGGTGGGTTAGAATAATTGGTAGTTTGTTTTAGAGCTTTGATTTTGGAGGGTATTGGGGCCAGGGTTGGGGTGGATATCTCCATATATAAGTAAAAGAGTTTGGGGTGGTTGCAGGGGTTTTGTATATTTGACTGGTATTAGAATGAGTCTTTTGGAGGTTGTGAGTTGGTAGTGGTGGGCTTTATGGTAGAGAGGGGGGAGGTAAGGACAGGTAGCTAGTATATTAATATGTGATTGTTTGGGTAGGGGAAGTGTAGTTGTAGTATGTTTGGTTAAAGTAGGAGTTTGGTAAAGTTTGAGATTTTCATAGGAGGTAAGGGTGTAGTAGTAAAGTAGGATGTTTAGGAGAAGAAGAGGAAAGAGATATTAAAGGGTTAAGGGCATGTTTTTATAGAGTATGAGGTTAGAGATTATAGGTTTGCAGGGAATAGGAGGGGTGGTTTCAAGAGAGGGTGTGGTTGAAGGAGTGAGGAATTAATTGGTGGATATGTAGGAGAGAGGTTATAGGTTGCTGTTTAGTTGGGGGTGTGTCTAGGGAAGTATAAAGGTAGGACCCCTGGGGGTGGGTGGGAATTGGGGGTAGGGAGGGGCGGAGTGAGCCAAGAGGGCTAACGGAGCGGTAGAAACAAGGAGAGTAGGAGAAGAGCAGGAACAATCAGCAGATTGTGTAGTTGATGAGAGGTGAGTAGGGAAACATATAGTCAGAAGGACAGAGGTGGTAAAATATGTGAGACAGAATAAACCGGGCAATTTATAGTTTACAGAGAGAATCAGTAGTGAGAGAAGTAGTCAGGATTAGTGGTAAGAGACTGCCATCTAGTGGACAAATGGAGAAATGCAGGTTATAACCCACCTGGGCAGACCCTGGACTGGATAGGCTGAGGGAGATAGGAGCTAATGTAAATCTGGGATCTGGATGTAGAGGAGTGCAGAGATACAGTAGAGTAAGGGCTTGGCTGCTGGCTATTCAGGCAGGGGAGCACATTGAACACCTAATTGGGCCTAAAAGCAATAAAATACACAAATTAGCAGCAGATGTACATACTTCCTTGAGTCCTTCTGGGATAAGCTGGTTCAGTACATAGACTTTACTTGGTTAAGCAGCAGGATGAACAGCTGGTAAAATGGTTGGGCCAAGTGTTTAGCAGCAGATGTACATACTTCCTAGAGTCCTTCTGTGATAATTTGATTCAGTACAGAGTGATGTACTTGGTTAAGTGGCAGGTTGAACTGCTGGTAACAATGGTTGGGCCAAGTGTCCACCTGGGCGTAACAAAGTGGGTAGTTCAGGATGGGACAGGGCAGCTGAAGAGCAGGAGAAAAAAGTTGAGAGAGGAATTGTAGATTAGTGATACAAAACATAACTTGAATAGTCAAAGTTTACAGTATCAAAGTATATAATGCAACTAGCAATAGTAAAAATCACAGTATCACATGGTTTGAAGACAAAACCTATAGTCCAAAATATATAATGCAACTAACAATAGTACAAGTCACAGTATCACACGGTTTGAAGACAAAACCTATAGGCCAGAAGGTTATACCATCCAAGCAATGTCTGGAGAAGATAGGACAGATATGGCCTTCTTTACAGTTAACTAAAGATACATAAGTATAGTGCTAGGAAAGTAATAGATACAATAATTCTATTACTAGCCTCTGGATTGCAAACTTACAGAGGGACAAAATGGAGAACTGAGCGCTTCCTATAGGCACAATTAAACTAGTCGGCGTGGTAAAATGCAATACAATGCACTTAGTAAGGCATGTGCGAGCTAGCATATGCAGAGTGAAAGTAAAGCCTTTAAACCCGATAGCGTTTAACAACAGCTAAAGGCTAAGCAAGGGACAGTCTTACACAGCTGATTCTGTGTTAGTATAACAAAATAGTGCAGCCAAACAACTGGGTTGTGTATGCTACGTAGATACTGGCGTTCCAATTAACGCTTGTGCAGACAAAAGGCAGAATGCCAGGTATACAATTACTGTTTCAATAAGCAACGCTCATGCGGACAAAAGACAGAATACAAATTAAATAAGGATTCCTGTTACAATAAGCAACACATTCTATATAACACGGCACATGCAAGAGCTAGCATTTGGAGAGTAAAAGTAAACCCTCAAACCCGACAGCGTCTAACAACAGAATGAGGCTATGAAAGAGATAATAACCTTACACAACTGAATATGTTAGTATAACATAGTAAAGCAAACCGCTAGTTTGTATATGCATAGATACGAGGCGATCCAATTAACACTTGTGCAACAAAAGGCAGAATCCAAGTTAATAAGGATTACTATTTCTGTAAGCAACACATTACAATAAACGTACAGAAGTCAGAAGGCAGTCATGTTGGATTACTTACATATCATTCGGTATGCAAGGATATCTAGCAGTAGACAACAGTTAAAAGCAGGTAGGAACAAACATTGTACTTACTAAAGGAGTAGACGCTCCGCCAAGAACGCAGCAGCGAGCGTGAGCAGGGTTTAAAAATGGCCCAAAGGTTGGGAGAGTTTTAAAAGTTTGGGAGGTAGTCGGGAGAGGGAGGAGCAGGGAATAGGGGGAAGCAGATAGGAACCGGAACAGCTGTCATTCAGTGGCTAAGGGAGTAGCGAGATTAGCAGAAATCTCAGTAGATGGAAGGGTTCAGAGAATCAGGAAAGAATCCAAGTGGGGCTAGGCAGAGGAGAGTAGTAAATGTGCAGGCTAGAATATAAGATGAAATGGGGAGGAGAGAGATGGAGGAGATACAATACAGTAAATGCAGATTAGTTTATAAAAGGGATGGGGTGGGTGGAGAGCAAAAAAGCAAAGGAGCACAATGTAATAGCAGGAACAGCAGGACCTATGAGAGTAGGAGAAGAGCAGGAACAATCAGCAGATTGTGTAGTTGATGAGAGGTGAGTAGGGAAACATATAGTCAGAAGGACAGAGGTGGTAAAATATGTGAGACAGAATAAACCGGGCAATTTATAGTTTACAGAGAGAATCAGTAGTGAGAGAAGTAGTCAGGATTAGTGGTAAGAGACTGCCATCTAGTGGACAAATGGAGAAATGCAGGTTATAACCCACCTGGGCAGACCCTGGACTGGATAGGCTGAGGGAGATAGGAGCTAATGTAAATCTGGGATCTGGATGTAGAGGAGTGCAGAGATACAGTAGAGTAAGGGCTTGGCTGCTGGCTATTCAGGCAGGGGAGCACATTGAACACCTAATTGGGCCTAAAAAGCAATAAAATACACAAATTAGCAGCAGATGTACATACTTCCTTGAGTCCTTCTGGGATAAGCTGGTTCAGTACATAGACTTTACTTGGTTAAGCAGCAGGATGAACAGCTGGTAAAAATGGTTGGGCCAAGTGTTTAGCAGCAGATGTACATACTTCCTAGAGTCCTTCTGTGATAATTTGATTCAGTACAGAGTGATGTACTTGGTTAAGTGGCAGGTTGAACTGCTGGTAACAATGGTTGGGCCAAGTGTCCACCTGGACGTAACAAAGTGGGTAGTTCAGGATGGGACAGGGCAGCTGAAGAGCAGGAGAAAAAGTTGAGAGAGGAATTGTAGATTAGTGATACAAAAACATAACTTGAATAGTCAAAGTTTACAGTATCAAAGTATATAATGCAACTAGCAATAGTAAAAATCACAGTATCACATGGTTTGAAGACAAAACCTATAGTCCAAAATATATAATGCAACTAACAATAGTACAAGTCACAGTATCACACGGTTTGAAGACAAAACCTATAGGCCAGAAGGTTATACCATCCAAGCAATGTCTGGAGAAGATAGGACAGATATGGCCTTCTTTACAGTTAACTAAAGATACATAAGTATAGTGCTAGGAAAGTAATAGATACAATAATTCTATTACTAGCCTCTGGATTGCAAACTTACAGAGGGACAAAATGGAGAACTGAGCGCTTCCTATAGGCACAATTAAACTAGTCGGCGTGGTAAAATGCAATACAACGCACTTAGTAAGGCATGTGCGAGAGCTAGCATATGCAGAGTGAAAGTAAAGCCTTTAAACCCGATAGCGTTTAACAACAGCTAAAGGCTAAGCAAGGGACAGTCTTACACAGCTGATTCTGTGTTAGTATAACAAAATAGTGCAGCCAAACAACTGGGTTGTGTATGCTACGTAGATACGAGGCGTTCCAATTAACGCTTGTGCAGACAAAAGGCAGAATGCCAGGTATACGAATTACTGTTTCAATAAGCAACGCTCATGCGGACAAAAGACAGAATACAAATTAAATAAGGATTCCTGTTACAATAAGCAACACATTCTATATAACACGGCACATGCAAGAGCTAGCATTTGGAGAGTAAAAGTAAACCCTCAAACCCGACAGCGTCTAACAACAGAATGAGGCTATGAAAGAGATAATAACCTTACACAACTGAATATGTTAGTATAACATAGTAAAGCAAACCGCTAGTTTGTATATGCATAGATACGAGGCGATCCAATTAACACTTGTGCAACAAAAGGCAGAATCCAAGTTAATAAGGATTACTATTTCTGTAAGCAACACATTACAATAAACGTACAGAAGTCAGAAGGCAGTCATGTTGGATTACTTACATATCATTCGGTATGCAAGGATATCTAGCAGTAGACAACAGTTAAAAGCAGGTAGGAACAAACATTGTACTTACTAAAGGAGTAGACGCTCCGCCAAGAACGCACAGCAGCCGAGCGTGAGCAGGGTTTAAAAATGGCCCAAAGGTTGGGAGAGTTTTAAAAGTTTGGGAGGTAGTCAGGGAGAGGGGGAGGAGCAGGGAATAGGGGGAAGCAGGTAGGAACCGGAACAGCTGTCAATCAGTGGCTAAGGGGAGTAGCGAGATTAGCAGAAATCTCAGTAGATGGAAGGGTTCAGAGAATCAGGAAAGAATCCAAGTGGGGCTAGGCAGAGGAGAGTAGTAAATGTGCAGGCTAGAATATAAGATGAAATGGGAGGAGAGAGATGGAGGAGATACAATACAGTAAATGCAGATTAGTTTATAAAAGGGATGGGGTGGGTGGAGAGCAAAAAAGCAAAGGAGCACAATGTAATAGCAGGAACAGCAGGACCTATGAGAGTAGGAGAAGAGCAGGAACAATCAGCAGATTGTGTAGTTGATGAGAGGTGAGTAGGGAAACATATAGTCAGAAGGACAGAGGTGGTAAAATATGTGAGACAGAATAAACCGGGCAATTTATAGTTTACAGAGAGAATCAGTAGTGAGAGAAGTAGTCAGGATTAGTGGTAAGAGACTGCCATCTAGTGGACAAATGGAGAAATGCAGGTTATAACCCACCTGGGCAGACCCTGGACTGGATAGGCTGAGGGGAGATAGGAGCTAATGTAAATCTGGGATCTGGATGTAGAGGGAGTGCAGAGATACAGTAGAGTAAGGGCTTGGCTGCTGGCTATTCAGGCAGGGGAGCACATTGAACACCTAATTGGGCCTAAAAAGCAATAAAATACACAAATTAGCAGCAGATGTACATACTTCCTTGAGTCCTTCTGGGATAAGCTGGTTCAGTACATAGACTTTACTTGGTTAAGCAGCAGGATGAACAGCTGGTAAAAATGGTTGGGCCAAGTGTTTAGCAGCAGATGTACATACTTCCTAGAGTCCTTCTGTGATAATTTGATTCAGTACAGAGTGATGTACTTGGTTAAGTGGCAGGTTGAACTGCTGGTAACAATGGTTGGGCCAAGTGTCCACCTGGACGTAACAAAGTGGGTAGTTCAGGATGGGACAGGGCAGCTGAAGAGCAGGAGAAAAAGTTGAGAGAGGAATTGTAGATTAGTGATACAAAAACATAACTTGAATAGTCAAAGTTTACAGTATCAAAGTATATAATGCAACTAGCAATAGTAAAAATCACAGTATCACATGGTTTGAAGACAAAACCTATAGTCCAAAATATATAATGCAACTAACAATAGTACAAGTCACAGTATCACACGGTTTGAAGACAAAACCTATAGGCCAGAAGGTTATACCATCCAAGCAATGTCTGGAGAAGATAGGACAGATATGGCCTTCTTTACAGTTAACTAAAGATACATAAGTATAGTGCTAGGAAAGTAATAGATACAATAATTCTATTACTAGCCTCTGGATTACAAACTTACAGAGGGACAAAATGGAGAACTGAGCGCTTCCTATAGGCACAATTAAACTAGTCGGCGTGGTAAAATGCAATACAACGCACTTAGTAAGGCATGTGCGAGCTAGCATATGCAGAGTGAAAGTAAAGCCTTTAAACCCGATAGCGTTTAACAACAGCTAAAGGCTAAGCAAGGGACAGTCTTACACAGCTGATTCTGTGTTAGTATAACAAAATAGTGCAGCCAAACAACTGGGTTGTGTATGCTACGTGATACTGGCGTTCAATTAACGCTTGTGCAGACAAAAGGCAGAATGCCAGGTATACGAATTACTGTTTCAATAAGCAACGCTCATGCGGACAAAAGACAGAATACAAATTAAATAAGGATTCCTGTTACAATAAGCAACACATTCTATATAACACGGCACATGCAAGAGCTAGCATTTGGAGAGTAAAAGTAAACCCTCAAACCCGACAGCGTCTAACAACAGAATGAGGCTATGAAAGAGATAATAACCTTACACAACTGAATATGTTAGTATAACATAGTAAAGCAAACCGCTAGTTTGTATATGCATAGATACGAGGCGATCCAATTAACACTTGTGCAACAAAAGGCAGAATCCAAGTTAATAAGGATTACTATTTCTGTAAGCAACACATTACAATAAACGTACAGAAGTCAGAAGGCAGTCATGTTGGATTACTTACATATCATTCGGTATGCAAGGATATCTAGCAGTAGACAACAGTTAAAAGCAGGTAGGAACAAACATTGTACTTACTAAAGGAGTAGACGCTCCGCCAAGAACGCACAGCAGCCGAACGTGAGCAGGGTTTAAAAATGGCGCCCAAAGGTTGGGAGAGTTTTTAAAAGTTTGGGAGGTAGTCGGGGAGAGGGGGAGGAGCAGGGAATAGGGGGAAGCAGGTAGGAACCGGAACAGCTGTCAATCAGTGGCTAAGGGGAGTAGCGAGATTAGCAGAAATCTCAGTAGATGGAAGGGTTCAGAGAATCAGGAAAGAATCCAAGTGGGGCTAGGCAGAGGAGAGTAGTAAATGTGCAGGCTAGAATATAAGATGAAATAGGGAGGAGAGAGATGGAGGAGATACAATACAGTAAATGCAGATTAGTTTATAAAAGGGATGGGGTGGGTGGAGAGCAAAAAAGCAAAGGAGCACAATGTAATAGCAGGAACAGCAGGACCTATGAGAGTAGGAGAAGAGCAGGAACAATCAGCAGATTGTGTAGTTGATGAGAGGTGAGTAGGGAAACATATAGTCAGAAGGACAGAGGTGGTAAAATATGTGAGACAGAATAAACCGGGCAATTTATAGTTTACAGAGAGAATCAGTAGTGAGAGAAGTAGTCAGGATTAGTGGTAAGAGACTGCCATCTAGTGGACAAATGGAGAAATGCAGGTTATAACCCACCTGGGCAGACCCTGGACTGGATAGGCTGAGGGAGATAGGAGCTAATGTAAATCTGGGATCTGGATGTAGAGGGAGTGCAGAGATACAGTAGAGTAAGGGCTTGGCTGCTGGCTATTCAGGCAGGGGAGCACATTGAACACCTAATTGGGCCTAAAAGCAATAAAATACACAAATTAGCAGCAGATGTACATACTTCCTTGAGTCCTTCTGGGATAAGCTGGTTCAGTACATAGACTTTACTTGGTTAAGCAGCAGGATGAACAGCTGGTAAAATGGTTGGGCCAAGTGTTTAGCAGCAGATGTACATACTTCCTAGAGTCCTTCTGTGATAATTTGATTCAGTACAGAGTGATGTACTTGGTTAAGTGGCAGGTTGAACTGCTGGTAACAATGGTTGGGCCAAGTGTCCACCTGGTCGTAACAAAGTGGGTTGTTCAGGTAGGGGCTGGGCAGCTGAAGCGCAGGAGAAAAAACTTGAGGGAGGAATTGTAGATTAGTGATACAAAACATAACTTGAATAGTCAAAGTTTACAGTATCAAAGTATATAATGCAACTAGCAATAGTAAAAATCACAGTATCACATGGTTTGAAGACAAAACCTATAGTCCAAAATATATAATGCAACTAACAATAGTACAAGTCACAGTATCACACGGTTTGAAGACAAAACCTATAGGCCAGAAGGTTATACCATCCAAGCAATGTCTGGAGAAGATAGGACAGATATGGCCTTCTTTACAGTTAACTAAAGATACATAAGTATAGTGCTAGGAAAGTAATAGATACAATAATTCTATTACTAGCCTCTGGATTGCAAACTTACAGAGGGACAAAATGGAGAACTGAGCGCTTCCTATAGGCACAATTAAACTAGTCGGTGGTAAAATGCAATACAACGCACTTAGTAAGGCATGTGCGAGAGCTAGCATATGCAGAGTGAAAGTAAAGCCTTTAAACCCGATAGCGTTTAACAACAGCTAAAGGCTAAGCAAGGGACAGTCTTACACAGCTGATTCTGTGTTAGTATAACAAAATAGTGCAGCCAAACAACTGGGTTGTGTATGCTACGTAGATACGAGGCGTTCCAATTAACGCTTGTGCAGACAAAAGGCAGAATGCCAGGTATACAATTACTGTTTCAATAAGCAACGCTCATGCGGACAAAAGACAGAATACAAATTAAATAAGGATTCCTGTTACAATAAGCAACACATTCTATATAACACGGCACATGCAAGAGCTAGCATTTGGAGAGTAAAAGTAAACCCTCAAACCCGACAGCGTCTAACAACAGAATGAGGCTATGAAAGAGATAATAACCTTACACAACTGAATATGTTAGTATAACATAGTAAAGCAAACCGCTAGTTTGTATATGCATAGATACGAGGCGATCCAATTAACACTTGTGCAACAAAAGGCAGAATCCAAGTTAATAAGGATTACTATTTCTGTAAGCAACACATTACAATAAACGTACAGAAGTCAGAAGGCAGTCATGTTGGATTACTTACATATCATTCGGTATGCAAGGATATCTAGGATATATATATATATACATACATACATACATACATACAGTGTGTGTATATATATATATATATATATATATATATATATATATATATATATATATATATAAATATATATATATATATTTAACACACAAAGATGGGGTTTACTCTTGAGAAGTTGCTTTCAGTCAGAAGAGTTTTTTTTTGTTTTGTTTTAATTGAACAAGCTACCTTATGCCTCAGTGGAGGCAATTTCAAGTGATTTGGGCTGTCTGCCAAACATATATATTTTTTGCAACACTTCAGAATTCTGTGTACTGTAAGAAGATACCCCCAGATTCAGCAAGCAGCCATCCAGGAATAAGTTATTCCTGCACAGCAGGGACCATTCCTGTTGAGCACGGCAGTGTGCCATGCATATGCATGAAGGCATGCTGCTATGCTGCAATATGTACACAGAAATGTGTACAAGAGCAGGCAGTGTGTCTGAGAGCAGAGCTTTCACAATACATGTGCCCCTTGCATTTCAGAATTGCCATTCTGCAATTTAAAATGAGCGAGAATGCTCGTAACACCCCAACCCGTCAGGGTAAGAAGTCTGGACAAAGCCATAAGGGACAATCGTCCCAACCAAGCCAAAAGTTGATAGAATAACAGATTTAGCATAAGCACATAGCGCACACCTCCCAACCCATCAGAGGAAGGAATATGGACAAAGCCATAAGGGACAATTATCCCTACAAAGCAGAAAGTTGATAGAATAACATGTTCAGCATTAGCATGGATATTCTGAAGGGTACAAATAAAAAAACACAACAAATATTTTTTTTTATATATGCAATAAAGTTTAAGCATAGCTGCGTGGGTGTGCCTGTTGCTTAGCTACACTTAGCCCAGATGAAATGGCACGATAAGTTAAAATCCAATAGACACCTAGCATAAGTGCAATAGTGTAGTGGTTAGCGTGTATGTAGTCATTTACGGTTCGAGCCTCACCAAAGCCATTTCCATGTTGTATGTGTAAACATTAAAATGTTAATATTGTTGTATATTTATGTAAGAAGTAACTGATTTTTCTCAACCAGAGTAATGTATTATGCCCAAATGTGAGGTGTCAGTGTAATAAAGTAGTGAAACCCCCATATAAACACAAGTGCCCCATACAGTATAGTCACACAAGAATAAATTAATCACAGCACATTGGGGTATGTCAGGGAAGGTAACTAAATCTATATTATGTCATGAATGATGAATCAATCCCATACAGGTGGTAGACCAATATAATAAAACATAAACAATGCTAAACATTGCACAGCTATGTTGACCAGGTGAAAGCATTGTGTACTTATGAATACTAAGCAATGAATAGCCCAGCTAAGTGGATTTGTCCAGTGATAAGCAGTGCTGAAACTGCCCCTTTAAGCACTGCCAACCTTAGCTAAGCAGGTTTGCCTGTAGCTTAGCTGTGCTCAGCAATTTCAAAAGTAACCAGTCACAGCAAAGTGTGGGAAATTGGCCCTATTTAAACTCTGTAGGAGGGAATACAGTCCATAACCAGTTGGAGCTCAGCACTGTAGGCACCATGGCTGGAGTAGGAGAAGGTGTTTGCTTTCATGCGCAACGCTGGGGCATTCTGGAGTCCAGGCTCATGGTTGGACTCCTTGTTGAAAACCATGATATGAGACTGCTGCAGGGCCAATACCAGTGCTCAGAATATAAAGCGGAGGCCTGGGACCTTCTCATCCGTGAACTCAACAGTGCTACTGGGATCCCTCGGACTGGTGACCAGGTTCGGTATCACTATGCTGATCTCAAGCAGAGAAAGAGGGACCTTCTGGACCAGTAGGAACAAGATGCTTGGGCAGGGAATGCCCCAGTAGTGTGTAAGTATCAGTATCAACTGCTGTTTAAGATAGCCCAGGCTGCATATGTGATGGATAGGTAGTCATAAATGTTTCTCTGTCTTCTGTACAGCTGCAGCTGAGAGGGCTTCGAACGTGGAGGCACATGGAAGCAGGTTGCAAAGGCTGTGCCACGAGGCTGGTGAGTACTGATATAGCTGGCAGTATAATCGAAAGTAGTAGAATATCACCTGTCAGTGCTATAATCTGGCTATTGTTTGAACTGAATAAAACTGAAATTACCACAGATAATGCTGGTGATATACATAAAACAGTGATAACCTGTCAATAAAACTATACAACTCTGGACTGTTGTGTTTTATTTGCAATATGTTAGTAGGAATTGGAAATGTGTATACCTTTTGCACAGCAAATATGGCTCTGATAGCATTAAGTATCTGAGGTTCATGTGGCAAACAGTGAAGTCTTGTACAACAGATTAAGCTTAACAAAGTTCCCCTGCACTATGATCTGAGAGCTGAATATTAAAAATGCTTGCTAACACTTGTTTCCTGTAATGTAATATCTGAAGGTGTGAGTACATAGTAGATCAACTGTTTGCCATGCAGGAATGTCAAAAGTACCAGGTTAGATTGGCCAAATCACAGACTAATAGGTAGAAAACACTCACACAAGAAATAGCAGTTCCATGATAGCTTGTTCTGATAAACATAAGCATTTTGATTACTTTTTGAACAAACTGTCAGGGTTTGAATCCTGGGAGTGGTACTAAGCTGTCTATATATTTTCACAAAAGAATATGTGAGTATTGTTACAAAAAGTCAGGTAGTGAAAACACACTTTTCTCACAGCTTCAGCAGGTAAGGCAGGCTGGATATTAACCGTAGGATGTGTCTCTTATACACTGTGTAGAACACACACTGGCCAGCCCCAAGGCTGCAGATGGCGGCAAGAGAAGTACATAGACCACTTAGTTTTCCCAAATAAATGTCCTTCAAGTGTCACACCATCACAACTATTGGTCACTGTCCCCAGCACCCATGGTGCTGTACAAAAATGAAGGTAGACTATGAAATTAGCACACACAGACACAGTATGATTGCACATACCAAAACCAAACCCTGTTGATGTGTAGAAACAGTCAGGTAGTATTAACCCAATTTTTTCCACAGGTCCGGCAGGTAAGTACAGCTGTATATTAGGTGTATGAAGTTTGAAGTGATAACTGTGTATAACACCCACCGGCCAACTCGAAGCCCATAGGTAGCTGTAATTTCAGGTCATATCAGGAGAGTACTGTGTAGACCACAATGTACAGAACAGTTGTGAGAAATGTAATAACAAATAGTTGTTCATTTCTCTGTCTCACCTCCATCCTATCTGCAACAATAATACAACCAAAAAAATAAATGGTATGTTTTTAACAAATCTACTGTTGGGACATGTTCCCCATTGTTATACCAATATTTCAGTGCCTGTTTATTGCTGTTCCCTGTTGGAATTAAATCATTGGTGGCCTGTTGCTATCAGTGTAACCTGCATGCTGCTGTAATATCCACTGTGGTTCCATATCTGCATGTGTTCTGTTTGCTATGTAACTGATTGAAAATTGTGTTATAGTGTCTATTGGAACACCCCTGCATTCTGTTATAACTAATCCTGGCATTGTATTGTTCATAACTAATCAACATATGTTGCAAACTGTCTTAAGAAAATATCTCCAGGAGGCAGGCTATAGTATATCCAACTCACTTCAATTTCAGTTCTCAGTTCCAACTTCAAAAATACATCAGCAATGCAAAGACAAAGGCAAGGATAACTCCACTTCAGAAAAACCAGCACTGCTTTATTCAGACAACACAAGCGCTTTCACTACTGCTTCTTCGGGTGTTTGAAAATAGTCACACTCCCACCTGCTTAAGTACTCTGCTAAAACACATGACCAATTCCTCTTAAAGGTAAACCACCTTTAAAATTCATTAAACACAGAAAATTCATCTGAAAACTGCATATAATTCATCAACAATATATTCATGAAAATAAATACACTTAATGTATGCACATAAAACATTCACATAAAATACATAAAAAATATATATATATAAAAAATGCATAACAATAAACTGATGTATGCATAAAATATATAAATATATAAAAATGTAAACATGTATATCAAAAGATATTTTTGATGCAGAAATATACATATTTGATGTGTTCCTCTACCTGCGTAACCTCCTTTTCTTTAAAGTTGGTTTCATTGGAATATTCTCATTCAAACAATGCCCACAGGTAGCCCTCAGCATAATGATCCACCTTGCTTCCAATTCTTCCGTTTTCTCTCTAGCATCACTATACCTATCACTCTCCAAAACTTTAGAAATGACCATGAATCGAAAATTATGACTTATGCCTTTGTCCAAAATATGCTTGGACAAGGCATTAATCCTTGACCCTTTGCTAATATGGTACATGTGCTCCCTTATCCTCTCTTTCAGCATCCTATCAGTCTTACCCACATAAAACCTGTGGCATAGGGAGCACATAGCAAGGTATATTACATGTTTAGTGTGACATGTGGCATTAACCCTAACATCATACTCTCTCTTGGTGTCTGGATGTATGAAATGACACCTTCCTTAACATACCTGCATTGATTGCAGGTACCACATGGTACAGTCCCATATATACTCTTTTTGGTCAAATGGTGTTTAGATACACAAAGTCTCCTCTTCAAATTTTTCTTGTTCTTAAAAGTGAATTGAGGTACTTCACCCACTATATCCTTTACAAGAGGATCCGTCATGAGTATATTCCAATGGTCATTGAATATATTGGTGTACTTCCTAACATCCCTAGTATAAGGAGTACACATACCCAACTTAGTACTATTCTTATATATTCTACTTTTCTCTTGTTCTCTATGAGAAAAGTACGGTCTAGCCCTGCTATCTCTTAACTGCTTGACTTCATGCTTACATCCTTCTATCATCTTTTCTTCATAGCCTCTTCGCCTCAATTCATCACTAGTAATGTGGATTTGCTGCTCAAAATCACTCTCTTTAACATTTAATCTGGAGGCTCTAAAAAATTGATTTTGTGTCACATTAGTAAAAACATACCTAGGATGCATACTATCCCTATTGAGTAAACTACTAACATAACATTCCTTCCTATGTAGCTTGGTGGAAATAACACCTCTT
Source organism: Protopterus annectens (assembly GCF_019279795.1). NCBI lineage: Eukaryota > Metazoa > Chordata > Ceratodontiformes > Protopteridae > Protopterus > Protopterus annectens. The sequence goes on along the minus strand of NC_056739.1, from coordinate 1,345,875,152 downwards.
TCATCCTTCTCTATAAAAACATCTAAAAAACTAAGACTTGATCTGGAGTAGTCTAATGTAAAATTCAAAAATATGGTGGTATTATTTATGTATTCAACAAAAGCTTTCAATTCAAGTTCGGTACCTCCCCACAAAATAAAAAGATCATCTACAAACCTTCTGTACAAGATGATCAAATCTTTGTAAGGACTGTCAAACACATAATCTAATTCCCAAGCTAACATTACTCCATTCGCAAAGCTATTAGAACAGGAACTGCCCATAGCTACATCATTTTTCTGGTGGTACACTTCGCCTTCAAACATAAAAACATTATTTCTTAATACAATATTCATAAGGTCTTGTATCAAAGCTATTTCTTCTCCGCCATATAAACTGCTAGAACATAATAATTTGCTCAATAATTCAACACCTATAGAATTAGGAATGACAGTAAATAAAGAAACTACATCTAGTGTGACCAAAAATGCTTCATCCAACCTCATTCCATTACCTGTGCAATCATACAAACCATGTAAAAATTGTTCAGTATCACATAATACAGTTCGATGTTTCTCAAATAAAGGTTTTAACCTAGCATCCAAATATATTGATATAGGTTCCATGCACCACCCACCCCCTGAGACGATTGGTCTCATAGGAGGCCTAACCATACTTTTGTGTAGCTTGGGCAGTCCCTGTATCTGGGGTATTACATATTTCTCGGTCAGAAAATACTTTACTAAATCACTACTTAAAAAAACATATTCACCCATCAATTTAATGTCATTGCTAATGGAGTTCACCATATCCTTCACACACTGTAAGGTAATTGACTGATAAAAACTTTCATCTGATAACATTTCATACATCAATTCATTGTATCCATCTCTATCAAATACTACAATCCGACCACCTTTATCAGCTGGTCGTATAATTAAATCAATATTATTCTCCAGATCATGTAAAGCAGAAAACTCTTCTTTACTAAGATTGTATTTTTTATGAACATTATCATTACTTTGCACAGTATTATATACCTTATAGATGTCTGCCACACAAATTTGTTCAAAGGCATTAATTACTGGTGAAAGTTTAGGAACATAACAACTAGGCTTTACAAACTTACAAGAACCTACATTCTCTGTCTGTTTGTACATACATTTTAACATTATATTCCTAGTAAACATCTTGACATCTAATATCAAGTCCACGATATTCATATCAGTAGAATGAATGAACGTTAGTCCTTTATTTAAAACATTATACTCAAATTCTGTTAAATTATGACTAGATAAATTAGTTACTAATGTCTTACTTGTTGCTGAAATGCCTTCTTTATAGGCCATTGACTGTCCAAACTGTCTTCGCTCTTCCTTTTGTACCTCGTGGTACTTCTTCCCCTGTTCTGAAGATTCCCCTTCTTTGACCCTGTTCTCGTAGAAGAACTGTCTCTTATTGGCAAGGGAAAATTCAAGTGATAAGAAAAGGACCCATTCGACTTCTTCGATGGCTGTATGGTAGCTTCATTCGAAATATCCGTGTTGCTACCCAGTAAAACATTGTTGTTATCTCCATTAGGCTCATGATGGACTTCAGCGACTGTGACTATAGTTTTCTTTCTCGCGCCCAAGTCGCCTTGACCATCCACTGCACTCGACAAACAGGTTGGCGTTTTGACGACTTGCTGGTCTCCATTCACCACTGCAACGTCTCTATCTTCTCCCTGCATAGGACTGACTCTCTCACCACGTCGATAAATGACGTCATCTCGTTGTTCCTCCCCTCTAGCTTGTCGTGCAACATTATTGGTTATAATGTCACGTGGCCACGAGAAGATGTGACCTGATTGAAAGTCCCGGCGATCTCTACATAGTTTGTTCATTTTAATTTGTAGTAATTTCCGTTTATACGAGGAAATATGCTCAGTGGTTTCATTCAATAATTTATGAAAAACCTCACTATTATACTTAGTTGTCAGCTGATGATGTTTAACTTCTATAACGCTGACAAGCTCTTTTTCTTTCCTTGCTGCTGCTGCCATTAATAATTTAAGATAGCAAATGCTGGTAGAAATGTTCAATTTCTGCCACTCAGCAGTATATTGTCAACGCCAACTTGCGCTGGCATTTTTAGTATCCTCAGTCCACGAGGAATCACATTTTCTTTTACGCACACTTCTAGATGAAATCTCTCATACTATGTGCGAGCTAGTTTGGATAAATCTCTCTCCAAGTCTAATAACTCTGTTCTTAATGTTAGAAGGTCAAAATCAGCAGTATTATCAGCATAGGCAGCATCTTCATGAAAAACAATCCCTCCCTGCATGAGGGGATTGTCTCTCATAACAATTCTATTAACGAATGATTCAGTGTTCAAGCTTTTACTACAGTCCCCAGACATATGTGTCCCATGGGGGCTAACCACAGGTCCATAGTCCAGTTCAATCTCTTCATTACTATTAGCCATAATCTAAATGCTCAAGGGGAGGCAGGCAAACAGTCAATGGATAAAGAAATTCCCCAAGAACACAAATTACCTCCACAGATCAAAGTAGAAAGCAAAAAGTCTTAAGAAAATATCTCCAGGAGGCAGGCTATAGTATATCCAACTCACTTCAATTTCAGTTCTCAGTTCCAACTTCAAAAATACATCAGCAAAGGCAAAGACAAAGGCAAGGATAACTCCACTTCAGTAAAACCAGCACTGCTTTATTCAGACAACACAAGCGCTTTCACTACTGCTTCTTCAGGTGTTTGAAAATAGTCACACTCCCACCTGCTTAAGTACTCTGCTAAAACACATGACCAATTCCTCTTAAAGGTAAACCACATTTAAAATTCATTAAACACAGTAAATTCATCTAAAAACTGCATATAATTCATCAACAATATATTCATGAAAATAAATACACTTAATGTATGCACATAAAACATTCACATAAAATACATAAAAAAAAATATATATATATAAAAATGCATAAAAATAAACTGATGTATGCATAAAAAATATATAAATATATAAAAATGTAAACATGTATATCAAAAGATATTTTTGATGCAGAAATATACATATTTGATGTGTTCCTCTACCTGCGTAACCTCCTTTTCTTTAAAGTTGGTTTCATTGGAATATTCTCATTCAAACCATGCCCACAGGTAGCCCTCAACATAATGATCCACCTTGCTTCTAATTCTTCCGTTCTCTCTCTAGCATCACTATACCTATCACTCTCCAAAACTTTAGAAATGACCATGAATCGAAAATTATGACTTATGCCTTTGTCCAAAATATGCTTGGACAAGGCATTAATCCTTGACCCTTTGCTAATATGGTACATGTGCTCCCTTATCCTCTCTTTCAGCATCCTATCAGTCTTACCCACATAAAAACTGTGGCATAGGGAGCACATAGCAAGGTATATTACATGTTTAGTGTGACATGTGGCATTGACCCTAACATCATACTCTCTCTTGGTGTCTGGATGTATGAAAGTGACACCTTCCTTAACATACCTGCATTGATTGCAGGTACCACATGGTACAGTCCCATATATACTCTCTTTGGTCAAATGGTGCTTAGATACACAAAGTCTCCTCTTCAAATTTTTCTTGTTCTTAAAAGTGAATTGAGGTACTTCACCCACTATATCCTTTACAAGAGGATCCGTCATGAGTATATTCCAATGGTCATTGAATATATTGGTGTACTTCCTAACATCCCTAGTATAAGGAGTACACATACCCAACTTAGTACTATTCTTATATATTCTCCTTTTCTCTTGTTCTCTATGAGAAAAGTACGGTCTAGCCCTACTATCTCTTAACTGCTTGACTTCATGCTTACATCCTTCTATCATCTTTTCTTCATAGCCTCTTCGCCTCAATTCATCACTAGTAATGTGGATTTGCTGCTCAAAATCACTCTCTTTAACATTTAATCTGGAGGCTCTAAAAAATTGATTTTGTGTCACATTAGTAAAAACATACCTAGGATGCATACTATCCCTATTGAGTAAACTACTAACATAACATTCCTTCCTATGTAGCTTGGTGGAAATAACACCTCTTTCATCCTTCTCTATAAAAACATCTAAAAAACTAAGACTTGATCTGGAGTAGTCTAATGTAAAATTCAAAAATGTGGTGGTATTATTTATGTATTCAACAAAAGCTTTCAATTCAAGTTCGTCATGAAATAATGACAAACACTTGAGTGTAAGACTACACATCCTTCAGAACAGTCACAGTAATTCAAAATGTATTATGCTAAAACTTCATAACTCTGTAACAGGAATATGTATGATATGTCCCTGTTTACCCCCCATCATGTTAGACTTTGTCCACATGTGATGCTCTAAGAGTTTGAGAGGTGGTATCACAGCTCAGGAGCATGACTCAGTCTGGGGAAGGACAGCTCACATTTGCCAACCACTAGAGTGTCTGTCAAACAGTTGTGATTGTGCCACTGCTAGGCAAGTTAATGAAATGTTGTCCATATCCATATGTTAACTGTGAATATGAGTATGATATATGTTTGTCTCGGAAAGCTAAGAGACATATATAGGGCATGTGCATAGTACACTACTGTTGCAGACATGTGTGCCGAACTGCATATGATATCTTGAATTAATAGCATTCAACTGTACAGTGTTCTGCTGGACAATAAGCACATTTGTGACTGATATCTGTAGACACACACACACACACACACACACACACACACACACACACACACACACACACACACACACACACACACACATACTTGAACTATGTTGGCCAAACCAGTGGCAAGTCTTCCAGCAATGACAACGTAACATAGTAGTGTAGTTATGACTGTTGGACATCTTCCAGGTTATCACAGTGGTGTCAAAGGCTAATGTGCAATCAACTTAAATATGTATGTTGCAGCTAGAGTAATATGGTATCAATATTGATGTTAATTTTGTTAACCATTGATGGGGGTCTTTGTCCTGAAGTCCTGTGTGTATAACTGGCTGAGAAGTATGACTGATTAGCAAGACTGTGAATACCATGGGCCATACTAACACAGAACACAAATGTATACCAGGTATCCTGTGGGCACATGTATGTATGTGTATGTCCAGCTGGAAGGCACAAAACTGATACCATGGGTTACAAGCAGTCAGAAAAATAGGGTGTGCATGTTGCACAGGTGTGTATTATCAGTGTCAGTGCATACAACAGAAATAAATGTGTACAGCTACTGCTTGTTGCATTGCCCTGACACTGATATGGGTACTACAGTCGGCATGATTATCATGTAGTAATCAGTGAAGTGTTCATCTGTGTTATGACCCATTACCCATGCCTAACACTGACAGCTATATCAACACCTATATACAGTGGATATCAAAAGCATACATATCCCTGTTGGAATGCCAGGTTTGCATGTTGTATGACAATTAGACCACAGATAATCTTTCAAAAATGTTCCACACCCCAAATGTGACCCATAACCTGTACAATTCTATTGAGTGTGCAAACCAAGACAAATGGATGCTGTAGTTATCTCAACAGGTGTTCACACCACATATCACTTTAAGGGTGTGCGCACTCATTCAACTGGCTTATTGTACTGATTATTTCACATATGTTTTCACAGACCCGATTGTCATGTTTTACATCAAATTGTAAAGGATAGAGGTCACATTACAGGTATGAATTTATTTGAAATTAGTTTTTGTGGTGTCATGTTCCAACTGCACAAATATCAGGCATTGTAACAGGGATGTGTACACTTCATATCCACTGTAGTTATATGCAATCAGCAGTACCTGACCTGTAAACATAATGTGTTTGGCCTTAATTGCATACACCACAGAGCTTTTAGGGTGAGGTGTGTCCCGAGTTTCCTGTTAAGTGAAGAACATCACCAGGCCTTGTACAATATGGTAATGGGGGATGTACTGGGTGTTAATGAACAATACTGTCATATACACATTGACAAACACATACAGTCATAGACATATTTGACAGACCTGGGTTTAGCAGTGCTAACTACCATGTCAGTGAGTCCATACTGTTACAGAGTTTTTGCACACAGCACATGCATCATTGGGCTGGATAGTGTAATCAGTTACCTGTACGGTGGATGGTGACAGTGGTCCTCATACAGTGGACCTTGGGACATGTAATGGGGGTACCATGGTGTAAAGATAGTATACCCAGCACCCACACCCCACATTGAATATTGTACTCAGTGAAACCCATGATAATGCTCTGAAATACCCACAATCACACATTGATCAGAACTGCAATACAAACCCTTGTCTATCTAATCAGTGCTACTACAGGGATATGCATTTATTGCACATTCCACAGGGATAGTAGGGTGAAGGTTTGTCATGGCTCTCCTAATGTCAGCAATATCACCATCCCTTATAATGTATGGCAAGGTTTACTGTATTTGGAGAATGTAGCCTCAGAATGCTATCTCCTACAAATATGCACACTCACACACAATTGCACATACATAGTGTCTACTTCACCCTGTTAAAGGCCGACAATATTGAAGCTGATACTGTCGGCACCAAAATGTTGAAAGCGAAAGTCATCGCGAGTGTAAATGGAAATATCCGTAAAGGGAGATGTCCATTTACTGCAATGTAGTGCAATCTCGGAGTTGGTATATTTAAGTAGTGGGGGTGTGGGGGGAGCAGGGGGGCTTGCCCCCTGCATAGAAGCAATTTGTGTTGTGTTTGGGTGTTTTTTTTTTCCGTGTGTGTTCAATGTTCGGGGGTTTCGACATTTTCATTTCAATTATTATGCTGTCAACAGTTTGAGTTTTTGACAGGGTAATATAAACGCCACACATACACACACACACACACACACACACACACA
>NC_056739.1:1345858304-1345863304 GCF_019279795.1 Protopterus annectens | reverse complement strand
TAGCAAAACCCACACTGCAATGGATCCTGTTATTTACAGGCTGATACCAACACCCACACAGGATACGAGTGACACACACACACTTGCCAGTACTGAGTTTCAACCCCCTACCTAGATATGTAGAGGTACTATAGTGTTATGCAGTTATTATGAGTGCCATGGAGCTTGTATATTGGAGAACTGTCCAAAGGTATCTTTGAAGGTGAGTGACGTCAGCAGCAGAGCTAAAGGAGGGGTAAGAGAAGTGTAGTAAGTGGGAATGACCACAAAGGCAGATGTCAACAAAGACTCACACACACATTATCACAGCTGCCAGGAACAGGATTAGAATGCCTACTTAATTAGTCTGTTACACTATGGTATTATGCAGTTATAGTGAGCGCTATAGAGCTTATATGTTGAAGAGCTCTCCAAAGGTATTCTTGAAGGTGAGTGACATCAACTACAGAGCTAAAGGAGGGGTAAGAGATGTGTAGTAAGTGTGAATGACCACAAAATCAGGTGTTAACCAAGACTCACACTTAAACACACACATTATCACAGTTGTCAGGAGCAGGATTAGAACTCCTACCTTACTAGTTTGTTACACTATGGCATTATACAGTTATCGCAAGTGCTATGGTGTTTATATGTTGGACAGTTGTCCAAAGGTATCTTTGAAGGTGAGTGACATCAGCTGCAGAGCTAAAGGAGGGGTAAGGGAAGTGTAGTAAGTGTGAATGACCACAAAGTCAGGTGTCAACAAAGACACACACACTCTCACACATTATCACATTTGCCAGGACCAGGATTAGAACTCCTACATAGTTAGCTTATTACACTATGGTATTACGCAGTTATCACAAGTGCCACATAGCTTATATGTTGGAGAGTTGTCCAAAGGTATCTTTGAAGGTGAGTGACATCAGCTGCAGAGCTAAAGGAAGTGTAGTAAGTGTGAATGACCACAAAGTCAGGTGTCAACAAAGAGACACACACTCTCACACATTATCACAGTTGCCAGGGCCAGGATTAGAACTCCTATCTAACTAGCTTGATACACTATGGTATTACCCAGTTATTGTGAGCACCCTGGAACTTGCATATTGAAGAGCTGTCCAAAGGTATCTTTGAAGGTGAGTGACATCAGCTGCAGAGATAAAGGAAGGGTAAGAGAAGTGTAGTAAGTATGAATGACCACAAAATCAGATATCAACAAAGACACACACATTGTCACAGTTGCTAGGACCAGGATTAGAACCCCTACCTAACTAGTTTGCTACACTACAGTATTACACAGTTATAGCGCGTGCCACAGTGCTTATAGGGTTGAGACTTGGCCAAAGGGTTATTTCAAGGTGACTGACATCAGCAGGTGTGCTAAAGTATGAGAATGGCAGGTGTAGTGAATGTGAATGGCCTCAAAATCATTTACCTCCACATACACACTATCACAGTTGCCATATCTGGGATTAGAACACCTACCTAATTAGTTTGCTACACTGCAGTATTATGCAGGTATCGCAAGCACCACAGAGATTATAGGGCTGAGATTCGGCCAAAGGGTTCTTTCAAGGTGACTGACATCAGCAGGCATGCTAAAGTGGGCAATGGCAGGTGTAGTGAGTGCGAATGGCCTCAAAATCATTCATCTCCACATACTTTCCATGTTTGGGATTAGAACGCCTACCTAACTAGTTTGCTACACTACATTGTTACATAGTTATTGCAAGCACCACGGAGCTTATAGAGTTAAGATTTGGCTGATGGTTTATTTCAAGGTGACTGACATCAGCAGGAGTGCTAACATGGGCAATGGGAAGTGCAGTGTGTGTGAATGGGCCATAAATCATTCCTCTGGAAACACACACACACTCAGTCACACACAGCTTTACATTTGACAGGACTGAGTATACAAATGCTACATGAATACTGATTTTTACTATTGTGTTACACAGTTATCACAAGCACCACAGACACTATAGGGCTGAGGGCTACCAAAAGGAATGTGTACAGTGATTGACATCAGCACATCATGTGATATCAGCCAATTGGATGTGTAGTTGGTGGGACAGGCCTCATAATTGAATTTCATCTGTCACTGTCTGTCTCTCTCTTCCCCACATCTCTGTGTGTGTATGTTTGACATATTATAGTGTGTTGGCACTGGATATGTGTGAGTATTCCTATGCAATGTGTGTGTGAAGCATAAATGGTGTACAATTTGGTGTGTGTGCACAGACATCTGCAAATGACAGAAATGTATAGTCCATTGTGCTGTCAGACATGGGCTTCATTTCTCTAAGTGTAGGAGCATGTCCAGTATGACCTTCTGTATTGAGTGCGTGAATCCATTCCAGGTAGGGTCATACTCCGGTCCAGGGTTTGGCATTCTCAACCTACAGGTAGCAACCTGTTTCTGCAGGATATCTGTGCTGCTTGTGTTACATGGTTACAGAGATATTCAGACATATGTACTGTTTTACACTGTGATGTATTATTTCATCGACTACTGACAGATATAATTATTTGCTCACAGTTATTTACTGGGAAGTAGAAGATGAATGAAGCTGATTCCAGTATTGTGGTCCATAGCCTACACATTCTTGCACACTCCTGCCATTCTGGAAAGGTAGCTACAGACACTTGCTGATGGATATGTGTAAATGGTCCAGCACCTTGGTAGTATGGTGGCTGAGGATCCCCTTCTTGTACATGTATCGACTTAACAGAAAGGCCATATCCTGCTGTGGCCATACCTCTCAGCTGTACAGATTCACCAAGGTTATCCAGAGGCAGGGCTGATATATCTGGTCAGTTCCCTTCACATTGTGGTTTATGAGCAGGTTTGTAGCCACCCATTACTGGGTTTACAGGCAGGGGTAGCATGGGGACACATCAGAGTTTCAGACTTCACACACTACATGATGCCCATGCATCTACACCCCCCATCCTGTTATTCTATCGTCATCCTAACATTATGTGAGCGATATCTGGGAAGTATCCCTATAATTGGCCCTTCATCCCAGTGGTATTTATGGATTGGTCCACAGTTCATGCAGTAGGACATGGGGGCATGCTACTGGGATTTGTCAACATGGCCTTGCATTTGTGTTCCATTGACTGTGTTAGTTTGTTATTTGGAACCCCATGAGATACCATACATTGGCACTACAGGTAAGGCACAGGCATTTGACAGAGGACTGTAGGCCATTTGGTAGTGATGCAGGCCATCTGTAGCAGGACAGTGCATTCTGTCACTCAAATATTCCACAGGCTGCGAGCCAATGGATTCCCCTGGGATGACAAGGTAAGTGTGTAAGGTGTTAATGGCAATAATTCCTGTACATATTGACCCATTAGTCTGGATGCAGGCAGGGTGCTGCTTACACCTAGGGACACACCTGCATAGGAGACCTCTTCAGCATGCTGCATTCTGTGGGTATTCCCCTACAGAATTGAGGTCATACTGTACTCATTCCCAACAGCAAGGATATAACCTGTGATAAACCTGTGGCTGATGGTGGGGTGAGCTGAGTGCATGTGTAATATGGAAGCTACTTTCAGCTGACTCACAGATATAACTGGGACATTCCCCTTATGCTGCCTTGTGCAGGGACATAGGGTTATCTATTAGAACCGTGAAACCGCAGTTGCATGAATACAGAGACGTTGACACATATTGAGCGAACAGTGAAAACACTGAATGTTCTGAAGCATTAAATTCAAAATATCAAATCGTCATAGTTGGCCCTTCTCTGATATAGCTGCTTTAGGTAAGTGTGCAATAGTTACGGACCTTAGGGTTAGGGTGCGGGTTAAGGTAAGTGCATACATAGTAATATATGTAAGCTTTAGTTTAGGGTTAGAAGTAGGGTTTTGTTAAATGTATGTATGTGGATTATTTATTTTGTTTGGGTATATCTCCTTAATGTAGTTGTGCAATAGTTACAGACCTTAGGGTTAGGGTGCAGGTTAAGGTAAGTGCATACATAGTAATATATATAAGCTTTAGTTTAGGGTTAGAAGTAGGGTTTTGTTAAGTGCATGTATGTGGATTATTTATTTTGTTTGGGTAGGTAGTACGTAGCGGGCGGTGGGGTTGGCCAACTATGCCGATTCGACATTTTGAATGTCATGGTTCAGGACGTTCGGTGTTTTCGTGATTCGCTCAAAATGTGTCGACGTTTCCGTATTCGTGTATGTGAGGTTTCGTGGTTATAATATACACCCGGGACATAGGCAGTCTCTCATTACTTCATAACTGTGCCTTTTGTGGTCTGCCGGTGATTGTCCAGACTACATCAGTATTCCATACTACACAGACAACTAATGTGCTGCTAAACTGTATGTACAATTCCAAAGTTGTGTGCAGTTGACAGTTACATTTTATGCACTCTGTCTAGGGTACTTCCACCTGTGTACTGTGTGTATGCATGGGCCCACATTCATGGCATGTCCACATCTGGACAGTGAGTATGGCTGACTGCTGACATGGGTATTGGTGAGAAGTATTGTGGTTGGCACTGCAGTTGTTGGAACATGGTCATGTCATTTACAGTACTGCCCATAGGCTAATGAGACACAACCCTCCATGCCTACATGCTGACCACTTCCACACAATATTGAACACATGACGACCTAACACATGGACTCCTGCATATTGTACACATGCAACAATTTATCCTGTAGATTGGGCCATCTCGCGTAATCTCTGCTCCACTGTTATTACACCTCACACTTACATGTTACTGCATTTCTACATAGGATCATGGGTGGGGGGGCACACCTGACGACTTTAAAAATTTGCTATGACTGTACGGTATTTCACGTACTCTGTTGGTATCCATTTCATTTTGTATTCTGACCTATCATGCAGACTGGAGGCATATCAGTAGAGTACAGATCTTAGGTTTTATTGACTTACATTTCAGTTTCAGACTTCTTACCCATCAGAACAGACATACAACTGCCAGACTTGCTGTAGTCTGTCTGTGTAGGTCTGGATGGGGGGCTGTTAA
>NC_056739.1:1345750804-1345853304 GCF_019279795.1 Protopterus annectens | reverse complement strand
TTATCCTGCCCAATAGTGAGAATAAAGACTTAATTAAAAAGAAAAAAATATATATTATAAATACCAGTAGTTAAGATTATTATTAGTATTTATTTTATTACTATTATTACTTTTGTTGTTCATTTTAGTTCCATATGTATACTATTGTGTATATTATTCCTACCATAGTGCCATTGTTGTTGTGTTGGTTGCATTTAATTCTTCCTTCATGTATTGCTATGTATTACACTTGCTGATCTTCTGATAAATATATATATATATATATATATATATATATATATATATATATATATATATATGTGTGTGTGTGTGTGTGTGTGTGTGTGTGTATATATATATATATATATGTGTGTGTGTGTGTATATATATATATATATATATATATATATATATATATATATATATATATATATATATATATATATATAATATGTCAGTATATAACAGAAATACTAAAAAGCACAGTGCATGAAATGCAACCAACACAACAACATGAAAGAGACATAGAGGAGCTCTCTGAGCATGTAGCCCAGGTCGGTATGACCCTGACCTTGAGTAGCATCTTACCCTCACCAAGAATGATGGCACAATATGAAGACAAGATGATCAATTTCAACAATTGGCTTAAGTATTGGTGTCATTCAAAGGGGATCCAATGCCTGTCAGCCTGGGATGACATGCTCGACAAGCCACGATGCTTCGCTAGGGACGGCTTGCACCTGTCACCCCTGGGCTTTCGGATATTGGCAAAGGCTCTTGCCACCCCCATAGTGCCTTTTTTAGGCAAGGCTCAAAAGACAAATCCACCTCGATAGGTATCACAAGAGATAAGAAACTAAGAGTAATGCTACTCAACGCCAGAAGTCTAAACCTCAAGATGCATGCACTCAAAACTCTCCTTAGCATGGAAAACATCGATATCTGTGCAGTAACAGAAACCTGGTTCAAGGCTCCTGAGAGCACCCCAGCACTACCAGGTTATACTTCATACCATGCTTTTCAGCCCCAAAACTTGGAGCGAACCACAAAATGAGGGGGAGTATCAATATTTGTCAAAGATACCCACACCTCCAGGTTGGTGGCACAGCACGAAGCATCAGAGACTATCCATGTGCAACTAACAGTGGGTAAAACTGCCTTCCAGTTTATAGCCTGCTACAGACCACCCTCCCAAACCCAGGAACCTCACTCGGCCTTCCTAAGAACACCAGAAAATATGAAGGTCTCTCCAAACACCATTATATTGGGAAACTTCAACTACCTAAACATAGACTGGGAGCATTACTCTAGCTCCAACACCCTAGCCCAAAGGTTCCTAGAATTTATAAACTCAAATGCTATGGAACAACTTGTTACCACTCCCACAAGAGGGGAAAACATTCTGGACCTGATCATCAGCAACATGGGGGCTGTATGCCCCAGACCAGAAGTGTATCCCTCACTGGTAAGATCAGACCATAAACTAATCTCACTGGATATTCACATCCCGACCCCAACCCCTGCCCAGAAAACCACAGTGAAAAACTTCTCTAAAGCAAATTTCACACTCCTCAAAACCAAGGTGGAATCCTTCAAAGCCCCCAGGCCTGTGGAAAATATGGCCCAGACCACAGAATCCTTTATAAACACATTCTATGAACACCTTCAGGAATGCATGGATCATACAATCCCAAATAAAACCAAGACCCAATCCTCCAAAGGCAGGCAACCTGTCTGGTGGACCCCAGCCATAAACAAACTATACTATAGAAGGAGGAAGCTACTACATGATAGAGAAAAATCCCAAAAAGGGAAGGCATCTCTGATCAGTATTAGCAAAAAACTACGGGCACTCATAAAATTGTCTAAAGCCAGCTTCGAGAGAAAAACTGCACAGGACACTAAGGATAATCACAAGGCATTCTTTAGTTATGTTAGGAACCTGGGTGGGAATTCCCAGATATGCTCAGAATTAGTCCAAAATGATAAAAAATACACCGAGCCCACAGACATTGCCAACATCCTAGCTGATAGGTTCAGCGCAAACTTCTCCCCCCCTCCCACCAAAAGGGCAAATATCTATCCCAGCAGAGTGCTGCCCCCCTGACATCTCAGATGCTCAGGTAAGAGACGCCCTCTCCAAAGCAAAAAACACAGCATCAATGGGACCAGACGGTGTCCTGGGCTGCATCCTACATGATCTCCAAGAAGAGCTAAACCCAAACATAAAACTACTGTTCAATCTCAGCCTTACTACAGGATATGTACCCAAAGAGTGGCGTACAGCAACAGTGGTCCCTCTCCACAAAGGTGGTGCCTCAACGGATCCTGGAAACTATCGCCCCATAAGCCTGACTAGCTTGGTCTGCAAAGCTATGGAAAGGATCATCATGGACCTCATAAATAAAGATATTGGGGACCTACAGACACTGGATCCTACCCAGTTCAGCTTTGTTAAGGGCAGATCCTGCCACTTAAACCTGGTTGATTTCTTTGAAACAGTCACCAAGGCCATTGACGAGGGGAAGGTGGTCCACACAGCCTACCCGGACCTCACAAAAGCCTTCAATACAATACCCCACTCGGGCATTATAGATAAGCTCACAAGCTTAAATATAAACCCCTATGTCACTAGATGGGTTGCAAACTGGCTCAAGGACAGAACCCACAGGGTTAGACTTGCTGGAGCCATGTCAGACTCCAAACCAGTTACAAGTGGCGTCCCACAAGGCTCAGTCCTGGGACCTCTCTTATTCGGTATATATTTCTCGGAGGTACAGGCCAACACGGAAGGACTGTGGCTGACGAAGTTCACAGATGACTGCAAACTAGGCGCCATAATCAACTCTCCAGCCTACACAAGCATTCTACAAAAGGGTCTCATAGAAACAGACAACTGGTGCCAGAGTCATGGCCTCAAGCTAAACGCCAAAAAGTATATAGTCATCCCCTTTGGCAAAAACAAAGTGCCCACAAATTACCACATAGGTGGTAATCCATTAAGTATGGAAGAAGTAATTAGGGACCTGGGGACCCAAGTTGATAGCAATCTCTCATTTGAAAACCACATGGCCAAAGTGGTTAGAAAAACATTTTATATAGCCCACCTAATCATGAAGGGATTCACATCTAGATCAGGGGAGGTCATCGTGCCTCTTTACTCATCCCTCATCAGGCCCATAATTGAGTACAATGCCCCTTTTTGGATGTACCTTACCAGACACCTGCAGCAACTGGAAAGACCCCAAAAGTATCTCACCAAGAGGATCAAAGGGCTCAAACAAATGCCATATGCTGCCCGGTTAAAGAAACTCAAGCTCTACTCAGTGGCATACCGCCTGCTCAGAGGCGATCTGTGCCTGATGTATAAAGCCATGTCCAACCCGTAATTAATGGACATGCTGCACCTCAGAAAATCCAAATCCCATCGAGCTACGCACTCGAGAGACTTGAACTTCAGCACTGAAATAAATAGGACATGCTGGAGGGACAGATTCATAACCCAGAGGCTCCCTTCACTCTGGAATAAAATCCCAGTCCAGGTTAGGCAGAGTCCCTCATTGACTCTCTTCAAGAGGAATCTTGATGAGTGGATGGGAGATTGTAGGTTTGCCCCGGGTATCACTTCTGTGTAACTGTTAGACAGAGGCACAGTATACTAACCTCGAAAAAGGGCATAGCAAAATTCATTTAAAATGGGTGGCGAAAGCCTAACACACTCTGGCTAGGCTTATAAATGCCCTAGGGAAGATAGCCTAGTATGAACCTATGAACCTATGAAGCCATGCAATTTAAAAGGCTTGTTTTCCCAGCAGAGAACAAGGGCTCCCTTTAGATACCTAGAGCAGTGTAAATTTTCGACAGAAAAGGAATGCAGACCAGATTGTGCCATCACATGGAATAGACTTACAAGCTACACAAATAAACAGGACACTATCCTGCTCTGGGACATTTAAGTGTCAAAAGGTCCAAAAGGGTAATAAACTCTCAGAATATTAGAAGGAATTTAATGACTGCAAAGCAAATATCTTCCTCTCTCCCAAAACTTATTCTTGTGAAAAAAGTGATACCTTTTGACAGAATGAAACAAAAAGTACCCCAAAGGCTTAGCACAGAAAAAGACATATGTGTTAGCGGCTAGAATCCACAGCAAAGACAGAGAACCAAGAAATCCAATGTATTCCCTCCTTTTCTTTGCAAGGTTTATGTACAGCAGAGACTTATGCAATCAGTCTTGTTTGCCTAAATCGTTCACTTCACTCATTCATTCCTCAACATCTACACAGAAGTTAGAACTGTGCTGTTACAGCTGAAATCTGAAAAACATGTCATGGACATACAGCAGAGAACTTCTATACAGCCTACATTATTGTAAGAAATGGAGAACTGTGATACTTCATCTTGCTAAATTCTGGTTTTTGCCATCCACAAAGGCAGATCCATTTGCATTGAGGAAATTAGAAGTTTGCCTTGTAAGATGACTATCCAAATCCAGCTGCAAATAAATTGGACATTTGTTTAAAGCGGAGTCAGTAACAGTGGCAGCTGGTGACTTCAAATCAAAGGGGGGCTGCAGGAGATAGCTGAATGGGTGGGACCAATGGGAAGAGGTGTGACCAACTAGAAAGTGGCAGAGCTATGCTCAAAACCACAAAAACTGGAACTTTAATTAACTATGCTGCCCTGGGTGCCAAACTGTCATTATGAGAGTCCAATCAAGACAAAATGAAGTGTAGAAGAAAAACATATTTCAGTGCATTGCCTATATAATAGCTTACTTAATATCTAGATGGAAATAAAAAGGTTGTGAGGCATGAAATAATAAATTACTTTTTAAATACATTACTGGAATGCCAGTCAATATCAAGTATACGAAAAACAAGCAGCACTAAACTCAAACCACTTCTCCTTGAACTGAAGTTCTAATTATAATTTATATTTAGCTTTCTAAAAGTACTAAGTAACATGCTGAAAGCAGCAATCTCTGTGATACCCCCACTTGTAAAAATGTTTCTTATCCAAAAAAGGCCTGCTGCCCGACAACATCTATCTACTTGTTTCATGGGGAAAACATGATCAAAGCAAAAATGAACAGCAAACAAGAAACAAGCTCAAGATAAATTGCTTAAAGGATTATTGCACAGGTTATGGACCACAGGATCGATTGGCATTCTGTTTAGTTTACAGGTAAAGACTGCAAAGATGACTGCAAGTCTCCAACACATGTAATGAGTTTCTGAAAATACTGTAATCCTGTCCTTTATTACAAATACTGGCATATGCATTTTAATACTCAAGACTTATACATTATCTAGGTATGTAAATATTCTCTGCATGGCAACAACAAAAAGGCTTTCAATGTTGGTAATTCTTTAATAGTATGCTTATTAAAGCTTACTTGCATCTTACAATCTCAGACAAGCTTACCTGATGGTCATTAAAGCATTGCTACTTAAATACGGGGCAACAGGCACTGAAACAGCATACATTTTCTGAATAATAATAAGCATAAATCAACAGTATAAAAATATAATAAAAAAACAGAACATTCTGCAAAATCAAGGATAGATGAAAAGCCACTGTAGCACTTGTGTCTACATTGGATAGGGGGGAAACTCTGCACACTTACACTGCATAACTGCTCCTTGCCTTGCTTGGACACATCCAGAGTCACTACATGGGGGAGTGGGGTGCAACATGTATGTCACAATTTGAAATATCTCTGTCTGACAGTGAGGGCCCTGACACATTTGTCATACCTTTCAACTGCAGAGCAAGAAATCTGGACAAAGCCATACATAGAAGTGGGGCAAAGGCCCAAAAATAAGGACAATTTTTAAATATTGCTCTTATAAACTTGGAAAGATAATAGAATAGTAGGTCTTGCATTAGTATGAATTTTCTGAAGGGTATGAAACCTGAAACTGAAATGTATGTCATTATTTTCTAACTTCAATCTTTAATGATTTGCCACTAATGTGCCAGAAAAACACAATTCTATGAAAAATGGCCCAAAATGTGATGAAAAAATATAAAATAGCCACACACTACAGCTACGAACCTGTCAAAGAAGGGACACTTTTTTAATATTAGTACTGTTAACTCAAGCAGCTGACAAAATAAGAGAATCTGCATGCATTTATGAAATAAAAGTAATCTATAACTCTGATTATTACAGTTATTTATTAATTGTAAACCCTCTGTGTTTTCTCCCAAAATTGCCATTTTGCAGAGGGATTATTAGGGGGAGAACAACATTTTGAGCCAAAATTGGGGACTGTTGAGAGATTTGGATATGCCTAATTCTATAAAGCAATTTATTTGCACATACCTCTCAACCTCTTAACACAGGAAATCTGGAAAAAAAAAACAAATATATTGGGGAACATACAAACAGTACTAAAAATTGCTCTTGTATAAACTTAGTTGATAGAATAACAGGTCTTGCTTTAGCATGCATTTTTATGAAGGTTATGAAGTCTGAAACTCAATGTCTGTCATTATTTAGTGACTTTATTCCTAAATAATTTGCCAGAAAACCACAAATTTTATGAGGAACAAACCAAAAATAAGAAGCAGAAATCTATTCATTCTGTGAAAATCTGGACAGTTGAGAGGTATAGTTCAGCCAGGGCTGTCTTTGAGTTTGCCACCCTTCCCCACTCACAAAATTATGGTCAAATAGAGCCTCCCCCCACAGCCATTCCAATCTCCCATTACTTGGCTATTTCGCCCCATTTACCATAAACACTGTAATGTGCATACTGCTTTACTTCTACAATGATTTGGATTTCATTTGAAAGTTTTATTTTGCATTTTACAGCACAAACACTAATAAACATCTGCTAAACAAAGCAATGCAGTCTCACAATGAAAATAGACTTAGCATTAAAACTTCTCTGCCCTTGAAACTCACATTCATTTTAGCAGCACTAAAACCCACATTCAAAGAAAATACATTTGGCCAATGGCAGATAAAGATTAACTTTAGGCTGATTTCAAATCATAGGCCCCTTGCACATGAAACATACATGTGTTCTTTGATACACCTTCCTGACTGTATTAAATTATATTCCTTGTATAATACAGTACAGTTGTTAGAGGGCATTTTTAATTTATTGTTTTGAACATTTTCTGGTATACAATGAAAAAAAAATGCATGCACCAATAATGACAAAACTGCCCAGTTGAGAACATTGCCATTATAAATGTCTACTCAAACGTCTACAATCCACCATTATCAGTAAATATGCACAATTTTTGCAGAAGTAAAAGTCATCTAAATAATTCCACATTAAAGAGATCTGTAACTAATAAAGAGGATGCAGCTAACAAACAACTTTATATTTCATTGTGTCATTTACAAATAAAGTGTCTGTTGCCTTTGAGGAATAAATTGCCTATGTTACATTAAAAAAGATAAGCTAGTAATATTGCAATAGGGAATGGATGGCAAACTGATAACAGATTCATAGTTACCAGGTATCTTCACCAAAGAGGACATTTTCAGGACTGCAGCATCTATCCCCTTTATAACACAGTACAGTATCAGTAAGGCATATACATACTGTGGGAGTAGAACCCACAACCTTCTGCATCAAAAGCTAGTATATTACCTGTTGTGCTATTAAGAATGCAAGCAGACTCAGCATAAGCAGCACTAAACTTCTCTTCCTCTGAAGCTCTCAGCTCCTTGTAAAATCCACTTGACACCCAACTGTATCTCTCAACTTTGCAGCATAAGAAATATAGAAAAAGCCAACATTTATTGGTGGGTGGGACAAAAGCACAAAAACCAGGGACACATTTTAAACATTGATGGCATAATCTTGGAAAGTTGCTAGAATAAAATGCTGTGTTACCACCATACATTTTACTGCCAAGCCTTGAACCTAGGATCCTGTGCAAAACAGTCAGAGCAACATACCACTATGCCAAATCAGCTGTTTCTTGAAAGTGAGGAAGAATGAAACTAAAATGGTACCATTTAGTTAATTCATTTCTCAGACATAGCTCTCAACCTCTTAGCACAAAACACCTGGACAAAGCCAATAATGGGGGAATACAGCCACCAAACATATTCAGTGAATTCAGTTATCAGCATAGCCATCAACCTCTTAGCACACAAAACCTGGATGAAGCCAATAATGGTGAAATACAGCCCCCAAATATAGGGACAAATTTCAAATATTCATCTTATAAACTTAGAAAATTGCTAGAATAAAAGGTTTTGTGTTACCATATACTTTCTGAAGAATATGAAGTTTGAAATTCAAATGCCTGTCATTTTTATTTAACATTTGTTAACCAGGAATGTCTGACTTGGAACAAAGCTAATTTTTAGCAGAGGCCAAGGGAGAAACAATCCAGAGACTTCTTTGTTACATGGGAGAAAACCAGAGGACACCCACACCGATGACATGCAGACTCCACACAAAAGACACCCCAGCCAAGAATCAAACCAGAGAACTTCTAACTATGAGGCAACAATGCTGCTGCTGCACCATCAAATATTCAGTGAGTTAGTGCAGAAATCACAGATTTTATAAGGAACAGAACAGAAACAACATATGAGGCAAAAATCTGAAAAGCTTTTACAAATGGTGGTGGGTAGGGAATTCTGTCTCTTGCTACCTGTACCCAAGGTACAGGGCTTGAGCCTGAGTTATTCTCTAACCACTACCAGGTATACTTGCTGAGGATTTTTTAGCCATTTTACACACAAAGTCTTTTGTTTTGACAATATCAGACTACATGACTTGAATAGGACTATTTGCCTCCATCTATGACTGTAACATGCATTTCTCTGCCATACTGTTAAATTGTTAACTCTGTCACAAGTCTGTGAATAGAAGGAACTCATAAAAATACTGCAGCTCTGCCAGCTAGGAATCCACAAGATTGAAGTATATTCTGGTGAACTAGTTCTACTACACTTACAAGCCCCATTGCATATCCCTTACTAATGTACTTTAGTAGTAGTTTACGTAACCAGCTTTACTTGGTCATATATTACATAAAGGACATAACCCACATGACTAATATGCTCACAAATGCACACATGGACTAACAATACACACCAGTATAAATGGGTGTGTTATATACATACATTCAGCACCATTAAACCACACAATATTCAGTTTCACCAATCAAGAGACAAGAGACACTCAATATGTAATCAAATCCTGCATTAGGCACCTGTTGGTTGACATCTAATATGCAAACAAAAGTAAAAAGAAACAACATTCAAGAGCGATTCATGCAGAATACTGCAAAATCATCCAAACCACAACTCTAAAGATAACCAAAGCAGAGTTTAGATGTTCAACCACACAAATTAAAGAACCACATAAGCTGACAGTGCTGATGATAAGAAAAGAGCATCAAGCTGAAATCAAATCTTGAGACAGTCTTCCTTTGCAGTTCCAGTCTGTAATTCTCTCTTTCTTCAACAACCACAAAAAGTACTTCCTCAATGAGGGTGAGCACACTTGTCTATCACACACACACACACACACACACACACACACACACACACACACACACACACACACACACACACACACACACACACACACACACACACACACACACACACACACACACACACACACACACACACACACACACACACACACACACACAGTACCTGGAGCCATAGATCAATTGTTTGCCAAGTTTTGTTCAAGCAGCCAGCCCTGTTCTTGGTGCTGGAATTCAAAGCAGCCAGCTGCATGTTCAGTTCCTGTTGTTCTTGTCACACCAGAATGCTGAGCATGCATGCCTGCACTGCCTCTATGCATCACGGTCTGCAGATCTTGCAGTTCTATCTCCTTCCAGTCTATGCGGTTGTAACTGCATAGACTTCTGGGGCATTTGTAATACTGTTGCCTTCTCCTGAATCCAGACTGGTTAAACAGCAGTCCGGATTCAAGTTTACATGCATGCATGGATTTTTTATTTTGGTTTTCAGCTGGGGGGGGGGGGGCTGCAGTCCTGCAGTCCAATAGGACAAGCGACCACTGTTCAGTGATGATGTGCAAGGAATTATTTCAATTTTCTGGATTCCTCAGAGAGTGGACACACAAATCAGTATTGTCTTTTTTTGTTCATTGTTCATTAGGGACCAAAGACCCTTGGAAGGATTTTATCAGCAAATGACTTTTGGGTGAAAAAGGTACTTTTTTGGGACTTACAAATAGTATTGGACCTTTATTTTAAAGTACGGCTAAAGTAATATGTGACTTTTTTCTATTTTATTAATGCAGTACTTTTGATTAAAACCTACTTATTAAAGTTATTAATTTACCTTTAATAATGTAATAAACTCTATTTTTATAAAAAGCTAATCCAGGTGCATGCTAGCTGTTCTAAGTTTTAGCTTAACTGACACCTAGGGCAACATGTTTAGGAAAGAGGAAAGAAATGTTGAGCTAACGTGTTATAATATTCCTACATGTTGGCTCTGACACAGTCAATAAAGGGAAAGCAAAGTATCTGCATTCTTATAGGCCTGAATTAAATCTTTGCAGAATGACCAGTATATAACTATTGTAACAGCTATTGTTGTGGTCATTGATGAGTATGAAAAGCATTCATTCCAAGTTATTTCACTGTAGGGAAATGCATCTTCTCCTAAGGTGTAGTGACCTCTGAAGTGATTATATTAATTACACACATTTGGAAGTTATGCTCTGAATGGAGGTTGTAGGGGCTCATTCCACAAGTGAACAGAGGAATCAATCGTATCAGATTCTTTTTTTTATTTAATTTGAATTTGCATTCAGTTTGAACACCTCACATTCAGAAACATGACATGGTAGTGGAAGGACCAATAGTTGCAACATCAAGTTGCAGTATTTTTTACACTGTAGTTCTTGTTATGAATTGGGAGAAGTGGCAGCAGTTGGGACAACACTTCAACCCCATGGAAAATGGGAAAATACTCAAAAGGGGGGTTGTAGACTACTGCTGCTGCTGCTTTTGCTGCTACTGCTACTGCTGCTGCTGCTATTGCTGCTACTGTTGCTGCTATTGCTGCTACTGCTGCTGCTGCTACTGCTGCTGCTGCTATTGCTGTTATTGCTGCTACTGCTACTGCTGCTGCTATTGCTGCTACTGCTGCTGCTGCTATTGCTGTTATTGCTGCTACTGCTACTGCTGCTGCTGCTATTGCTGCTACTGCTACTGCTACTGCTGCTACTGCTGCTGCTGCTGCTGCTGCTGTTGCTGCTCCCACTGCTGTTGCTGCTACTGATGATTATTAGTTTAATAAACTTGTTGCTGAATGTCTTAATGACAGCAAGTCTGCACAGCTTGGCTGTCTGCAGAGCTGATCATTTTGCTGTGGTAATTGCAGTTTAAGGTGGCAAAAAAATAAAAAATATAGATAAAATGTAGCCAGCAAAGCAGCCCCATTCTGGGGCTACTTTTAGAAGAGGTATGCAATATAAATCTCTCCATAGCACCGGTTTCTCATCCTGTACATCTATCCAGAGTTCAAAATATATGTGTAAACACTTCAATCTAAATATTTGTTAATGCTTTTATTTGGTGGTCAGAAAAAGTGTGAGTCATTTACTTTCTCATTTAGGTGAAAAGATAAGCCATATAACCTGTAAATTCAAATAATAATATTGGCAAGGATTCAGCAGAAATGAACATTGCCAATAAATTATTCTAGTACAGCCAGTCAGCTGTAATCTCACCTTTAAAATGAAAGCTGTAATCTTTCAGCAATCAGAGTTGTCTCTTATGTGATGTTTAAGTCTAAAGAAATGCTAAAACAGCAGAGAAAAGGCATTCCAAAATCGCCAAAACTAAATGTGAATAATTTTAATAAATAAGTTGTTTCAAATATTTAACACCCATAATGTTCAAGTTTTAATATGATGGAGGTCCTAAGGTATCTCATATCATAAACAACTTCATTCATCATTCTACAACAGTTGAGAGTCAACAAATTACTCTGAGGTTTTTAAAATAGAGGAAATGGAGGGAAGGGATTTCTCCCAAAGCTGCCTTTTATGCATTCTGCTATAAGGAAATGGCAGATCAAATCCTCTCATTTTCCTAGGTCCAAGTATCTCAAATAAGGCCATAAAATTTGGGTGAAGCTAGCAGTGAACCTTATGTCAGTGACTGACTAAGAGGTATAAAAGGAACTCAGGAAGTTAACTTCTTTTTGACTCACTGATATGGATACGCTTCTCCAGATAAAAAAATCAAAGAAGGAGTAAAGACGAAAATGTCTGAGCCATATAGAACAATACGGTAGGTTCATAGGTTCATAGGTTTATACTAGGCTATCTGCCCTAAGGCATTTATAAGCCTAGCCCAAATTTTTGTGGCTTACGCCACCCCTTATATGAAAAAATACTGTGCTCATTAGTTTGTTGTGCCTCTGTCCAGCAGTGACACAGAGATGATTCCCGGGATAAACCTACGATCTCCCATCCACAGGTCAAGATTTCTCTTGAACAGAGCCAGCTTGGTGCTCTGCCTCACATGGACCGGGATTTTATTCCACAGCATAGGGAGTCTCTGAGTGATAAATCTATCCCTCCAGCACATCCTATTTATATCCGTGCTAAGGTTTAAGTCGCTTGCTCTAGTGGTTTTGGTGGATTTGGATTTTTTGAGGTGGAGCATGTCCATTAATTCCGGGTTGGACATGGCCTTGTATGTCAGGCACATGTCACCTCTGAGCAGACGGTATGCAACTGAATAAAGCTGGAGTTTCTTCAATCTGGCAGCATATGACAGATTTTGGAGTCCTTTTATCCTTTTGGTGAGGAACTTTTGGGGTCTCTCCAATTGCTGCAGATGTCGGGTGAGATACATCCCGAATGAGGCATTGTACTCGATCATTGGTCTGATAAGTGAAGAGTACAGGGGAACAATGACCTCACTAGATCTGGATGTGAATCCCTTCATGATCAGGTGGGCAATGTAGAAGGTCTTTCTAACCACTTTAGCAATGTGAGTGTCAAAAGAAAGGCCACTGTCAACCTGGGTCCCCAGGTCCCTGATAACCTCTTCTGTGCTTAGTGGATTGCCACCTATATGGTAGCTTGGGGTTACCTTGTTTTTCCCAAAGGGTATGACTATACATTTTTGGCGTTTAACTTCAGGCCATGGCTCTGGCACCAGCTATCTGTTTCCGTGAGTCCCTTCTGAAGGATATCCGTGTCCGATGCACTTTCCACTATGGTGCCCAGTTTGCAGTCGTCTGCAAACTTTGTCAGCCAAAGTCCTCCCATGTTGGCCTGTACTTCTGAGAAGTAGATGCCGAACAATAGGGGCCAAGGACCGAGCCCTGTGGGACACCACTTGTGACCGGCTTGGAGTCTGACATAGCGCCAGCAACTCTAACCCTGTGGGTTCTGTCCTTAAGCCAGTTTGCAACCCATCTTGTGACATATGGGTTTACATTTAAGCTGGTAAGTTTTTCTACAATACCCGAGTGGGGTATTGTGTCGAAGGCCTTTGCAAGGTCAAGGTAGGCTGTATGGACTGCCTTTCCCTCATCAATGGCCTTGGTGACTGTTTCGAAGAAGTCGACCAAGTTCAAAAGGCATGATCTGCCCTTGACGAAGCCAAACTGGGTCGGGGACAATGTCTGCAAGTCCCCTATATCTTTGTTTATGAGCTCCATTATGATCCTCTCCATAGCTTTGCAGACTAGACTTGTTAAGCTTATGGGGCGGTAATTACCAGGGTCCGTAGAGGCACCGCCTTTGTGGAGTGGGACCACAGTTGCCGTACGCCACTCCTTGGGCATGTATCCTGTGGTAAGGCTGAGATTAAACAGCTGCCTTATGTGCGGGTTTAATTCCTCATTTAGCTCATGTAGCACACAGCCGGGGACACCATCCGGTCCCATTGGTGCTGTGTTTTTAGCTTTAGAGAGAGCAGCTTTCACCTGCGCATTTGAGATGTCTGGGAGGCTACACTTTGCTGGGATAGTTATCTCTCCTTTAGGGGGGGAGAGGGGGGTGAAGTTTGCACTGAACCTGTCTGCCAGTATGTTGGCAATGTCTGTGGGTTCAGTGATTTTTGTATCATTTTGGACTAATTCTGAGTATATCTGGGAGTTTCCACCCAGGTTCGTAACATAGCTGAAAAAGGCCTTATGATTGTCCTTTGAATCCATGGCAATTTTTCTCTCAAAATTGGCCTTAGTTGATTTTATGAGTGCTCGTATTTTTTACTAATAATGATCAGGGTGACTTCCCTTTTATGGATTTTGTTCTATCATGTAATAGCTTTCTCCTCTTATTGTAAAGTTTGTTAATGGCTGGGGTCCACCAGACTGGACGTTTGCCCTTTGTGGAAAGAGTCTTGGTTTTATTTGGGATTGCCTGATCCATGCAGTCCTGGAGGTGTTCATAGAAGGCATTTGTAAGGGCTTCCGCAGCTTGGGTTGTGGTTTCCACTGTCTCAGGGGCCTTGAAGGATACCACACCAGTCTTGAGTAGTGTGAAGTTTGCTTTAGAGAAGTTCTTCACTGTGGTCTTTTTTGTTTGGGGTGGGGGCGGGATGTGGATTTCCAGTGAGATTAGTTTATGATTAGATCTCATCAATGAGGGATATACTTCCGGTGTGGAGCATTTTGTCCCCATGTTTGTGATAATGAGATCTAGTATATTTTCTCCTCTCATGGGAACAGTGACTAGCTGTTCCATGGCATTTGAATTTATGAACTCCAGGAACCGTTAGGCTAGAAAGTTAGGGCTTGAGTAATGTTCCCAGTCTATATTCGGGTAGTTGAAGTCACCCAATATGATGGTGTTTGGAGATACATTTATACCCTCCAGTGTCTTCAGGAAGGCTGTGTGGGGTTCCTGAGTTTGAGAGGGTGGCCTGTAGCATGCTACAATTTGTAGAGCAGTTTTGCCTATGGTTAGTTGCACCTGGATGGTTTCCGAAGCTTCGTGCGTTGCCACCAACCTGGAGGTGTGGGTATCCTTTATGAATATGGTTGAGCCTTGCCTAAAAAAGGCACTATGGGGGTGGCAAGAGCCTTAGCCAATATCCGGAATCCCAGGGGTGACAGGTGCAAGCCGTCCCTTGCGAAGCAGCGTGGCTTGTCAAGCATGTCATCCCAGGCAGACAGACACTGGATCCCCTTTGAATGACACCAGACATTAAGCCAATTGTTAAAGCTGATCATCTTGTCTCTATATTGTGGCATCATTCTTGGTGAAGGAAGGATACTGCTCAGGGTCAGTGTCATACCTGCCTGGGCTACATAATCAGAGAGCTCCTCTATGTCTCTTTTCATGTAGTCCAGGGAGGTACTTCTCAGGTCGTTCACACCAGCATGGACAATGACTGTGTCATATTTGTACTTGCCGTGGAGTGACCCGAGTGCTTGTGTTATGTGGCGGATTCTAGCGCCCGATAGGCAGCTTACTGTGACCATCTCCTTGTTCAGCCTGGTGAGTGGGACGTCAGTGTGTCTGACTATGGAGTCACCTATGTCAAGTATGTTTGGCGTTGTATTTGGCCTTAAGGGCTGTGACTGCTTTGCACACTGCTTTTGTGGTAAAAACAAACACTTGTACATCTTGAATTTTTATGGAAGATCAAGGAGAGGATAATTTCTTTTTGAACTGTGTTTTGCAAGTCATCGCTACTTATGAATAAACATGCTACTATATCTTCTAATGTAGGGCAAATCAGGTATTCAATGGAATCATATGACCTAGGATGTTAAGACTTGGTGTGCTAAGTCTAGCAGATGGTTCAAAGTTAAGTTTCAGGGCTACTGCTTAGGTTTAATTAATCCCAAAATCTGCCAAGTGACTTGTACTGTTAAAGAAGAAAAACACATTTCAAGGATCTTTCTCTATCAAGAATATACAAATAATCCAAAAAAGAAACATTTTTAGAAAGGAAGTATTTAAATAACCTGATATTTATAAGTGAGACGTTTGTTAGACCACAGAGACTCCACTAGTATAGATCAAACAACAGCTGGGAGTTCACTCATACTGGCTAGATGCTAGCAAATCACTGCCCTTAACTATATTTTTTGCCACAACTTCTATATATAGTGTGGTCTGGGGAAATAATCTGCTTTAGATTTATATTCGTATTCCACAGGAGTTATGAACTGGAACTTCAGTTAATTCAGTACAATGCTTTTTGTTATCTGCACTCCTAACTAAATGAGATTATTTTCTAAGTGGGCATACTATGTAGTTTTCTTAATACTGTCCTGCTTGTGCCATCCAGGGACAAGACAGCATTGTTGTATGCCAACAAAATCAAACATAAGGTGTCAAAACAGTGACAACCAATTTACTGAAGAGTGATGCAGATCTGAAAGTTGCATGGAAAGTAGGATTCTTAACAATCAAGCAAATCACTGCATCCTTGTAGAAGTCAAGAGACTATGTCATCTCATAAGATTTAGTTTACAATATTGAAGAGAAGGAAGAAAAGCAGCAAACAAGACTGTAAAAGTATCTTATAAAGCTCTGTGGGAAATTTGTCTGGGAAGGAAGTTTTATTCACGGCCAACTTTGAAAAAGATGAAAGAATCTCCTGGTCCAAGACAATATACATGCTATATTGCTGCCCTTGGTTTTGCTTAAATCAGATATCACTGATGATCTACCATAGACTGAGATTAAAGTAGTGATCAGTGCATAAATAATGTATTTTCTTTACATTTTTAAAGAGCAGCAAGTTTGCTGTTTATGTATAATTGCAAATCTCAGGAACTTGTAGCTATACCCATTACATATCATACATACTGCATTGCTGCTCCTGTTTTTACTCAGATCATATGTCATTAGTAATGTACCAAAGATCAAGGTACAGTTGTGAATATCATATATATGAATTTCTTCACCTTTATCAAACATTATAGTTCAGCTAAAAATAAATTAAAAAAAACAATATAGAACACCCAAAAGTGTTAAAAATCAACTTAAAGAACACTAAATACACTTAGACAGCCAAAATAATTATTGGTTATTATGGTACAGCTGTCACACTTCTAGTATGGAAGAGTAAAACCCAATTATTCAGGTCACACTTCCATGACTGCAAATCCTCAAAAGCTGTATGTTACATCCAAGTTAACAGTACAGCTTGAGACTACTAT
Source organism: Protopterus annectens (assembly GCF_019279795.1). NCBI lineage: Eukaryota > Metazoa > Chordata > Ceratodontiformes > Protopteridae > Protopterus > Protopterus annectens. The sequence goes on along the minus strand of NC_056739.1, from coordinate 1,345,836,206 downwards.
TTTTGCAATGCAATGGCTTACTTCCCATACATCTAAACAAACATATACACATACGTATATGTGTGTGAATATATATACACACACACACACACACACACACACACACACACACACACACACACACACACACACACACACACACGCACACACACACACACACACACACACGTTGTTGTTGTTGTCTTTCGGATTTTCCCGGTTAGGGGTCGCCACAGCGAAACTCCGGTCTGCTAATGACTGGCAGTAGATATATATATATATATATATATATATATATATATATACACATACATATATACAGTATCTATCTATAAAACGTTTACATGTATAAATGTAAATTCCTCAAAAATAAATGTTTGGACTTGAGCAGTGTAACAGGTGTAAGTTTGTTGAGAGTCTGAAGCACTTTCATGTGAGCCATGAGAAAATGAAATAATTTAAAACAGTTATCAGGTGGAAAAGACATCTTCCAAAGTCAGCAGTAAATCAGCATGATCCACCCTTGTGTTCTTTTCACACACCACTGCCAGTATTCCTTTGGTCATGGTTTCCACTGACCTATGAATACCCCTTAGTTCTGGACTGATGTGTCTGGAAAATTGAAAAAAATTGAACTCTGGTAAGCGTGAGTTTAAGATAGACTCTTATTCATAGTTAGACTTCCCAGCCTGACAAAATGATTCTCTGTAACTTGGAAGTAGGTGTTATAGGATAACATGGTGATCATACAATTTAGCAGAAGTCACTGCTGCTGCATCATTGTGGTTGGGTCTCTGGTTTATTTTCTAGCTTAGCTACATTATTTGTTGAGTCTGGTTTTCCTTCCTATGTCTGTCTGGATTTTTGTGGGGCCTCTGATTTCCTCCCACAAATTAGAGGTACTGATACGTTTAGTGGCAAGGCTCTAAATTGTCCAGTGCATGCACAAATGTGTGTGTGTGTGTGTGTGTGTGTGTGTGTGTGTGTGTGTGTGTGTGTGTGTGTGTGTGTGTGCGTGTGTGCATGCACATTTGTGCGTGTGTGCATGTATATGTGTGCGAGATAGAACAAATATATGATTAACATGCCTCTATATGACTCTACTACTTTTACAAGTTTTGGAATTGACCTTTCTCATTTTTAGTCTGTTAGGGCAATAGCTAAGCTGGTAGTCCTACCACTTAGTAAAAGAAAAAGTCTAAAATGCTCAGAGCATTGACAGGTAACCTTTTTTTCTATACAAGCTAACATGAAACATTTGAAATTGTGTGTTGTTGAGAAAGTGTTTCATTTTATAAGTTAATTCTGTTTTGCTTGAAATAAACTTCTTTGGTCACCTTCATAAGGCAGAAGGATAAAGCCCTGACCGTGACGCAAGTGACCTATTTTCACTTAGAAGCACAGGTGTTTGAGAGATTGGAAAGGGGAGGATGAAAGTAAGTGTCTGCTGCTGACTCAGCCATCTTGGGTGAGAGAGAAGTGGCTCTGGCTCACAGATTGGGTGACACCTAAAGGGGCATTAGGTGTTAAACCCACAGAACATGAACCTGTGTTGCACATGCTGGCAAGTATTGCTGTAGCACCTGAAGCTGAGAAAGGCATGTGTGGTAAGGCATGCACACATGTTTCCCATGGTAGGAAGTTGTGGTAGACATTGAGGGAGCTGCCACTGAGGGTTATGGGCTCTGGTGGGGAGAGGTTTGCACGACCTATTGGCTGGCCTACTCCCTTCCTCTCAACCCTTGTCCTTCATGTAAGCTGGAGATGGTGAGGAAGCCAGGGAAATGAATGGATCATAGGATTCTTACCTTCCTTGGGGATCACTGTGCCTCAGGATGGGTAATAGGTAAGCTCACCATGGGGCCAGTACTGTCTCTCAGGAGGAATGAATGGGTGAAGTGGTTGAAGGCAGAGAAGTTATTGGGACACAGAAATGAATTGGAAGTTTTAAAACGAATTTAAAAACATGTTCTTTAAACATAAACAAATGTATCATAAAGTGTCATAGGAAAACTGTGAAGATAACAAAAGTCAAGAAGAAAAAATATTTTTAGAATTCATGGCTGCTTCAGCACTTATCATGTCAGCCATGAAAATGACAGCAGTTTGAATTTCACATGAATTTGTAAAAAGAATAAAATGAAATGAACACTGAATTTGAACTCTGCTTTATATGGGATAAAACACTCCACACTCCTAAGCAGGCAGTCTCATTCACCACACCCTTTACTTAATATAATAGTTATGATAGTGCTGAACTTCTTTGAAAAAGAAAAATGTTTCCATACTCAAAGCTGAAGAGGGAATGCATTTTCATATTTAGTGATGTTTGCATTAACATTCATCACATTCACAGTATACTATCCTAGGGATCCTAACAGTTCTTAGCTGTTAGTACATTCTGCATATAATACATTTGCATATAAATAAATAAATAAATAAATAAATATACTTCTGTTACATTCTGCATATACTTCTGTTACTCACTGAAAGCAAAAGTGTAGTTTTGTCAGAATCATAGGAGTCTATATACATCTCAGATGAATAAGAGCACAGATATTTTTGCCCCAGTATTTAATAAAGCAAATCTCTTGACATATTTCTTCATATTATAGAATTATTATTATATAACTGACAAAATCATAACCATGTTCTACACATACCTTAGCTACTCCTAAAAGAAACATTGTACAATAGATGTGAAACACCTCTGAAATCAGTAGACCCACTTATGCTAGATTTTGCTGAAAATCAAGAACTACGATTCTATGATTAATGCTATAGACTTTCACATGGATTTGAATATTACTCAGTGACTCCTGCACTGACTTGAAAACAATTCCTGCTAAATGTTTATTTATAAAGAATGGCTTGTGAATGGGACATGTACATAAGCAAAGAAAAGATTTTCTGGTTTTCTCATTCAGCATATCTTTTAAAACTTTATGCCTGTCATTTTGATTCATTAGTGCTAATGATAATTTATTAGTACCTAAGTATTTGGGGGCCATTTTGTAGCTGCTGGTTTGCTGATCCTGACTTAGTTTCATAAAAATGTAATAAATATATCATGCATCTCATCAAAATATGATATAAAACACATTAATAACCAAAACAAATTTATTTTATTTATTTGTGTTTGTTAACTCTGTACTTAGACTGGTCCACTGATGCTTTTGATGTATGATCCAGGTGAATACCACACCAAATTACATAGATGTGCGTTCATTTCATAGCAAAGAGTTTATAATATTGCATACAAGTAAAACTTTTCTAGTCTTAACAAAGAATATATAAAATTATTTACAAGCTTGGTTCATTGCTGAAGAGTTTATACAGGGTTTTTCAGGAATCCAGAACTTATCTAAACAATCTTGTCTTGGTTTGTGATTTACATTGTTGTCCCCTGGTAAAAGAAGTTTTACTTGAATGTATATTTTGTTTCTAACCACTGTCTTTCACAGTTTATAAGAATGAAGGGATAGCTTGTAGCCAAGAAGATTTATTTTTATTTATATTTTGTTGTTTTACCTTTAATTTTCAATGTTTGTTGTTATAAAGGGATAGGTTTTAAATAGGCAAACTCTAGGCATCCTAAGGGACCGGGTCTGCTATAAAGTCACACAGACTGCCGAGAGGACAATCCAAAACTTATCTAAACAATCCGGTCTTGGTTTGTGATTTATTGATCTTTACTGTTAAAAAGAGGTGCGATGGTGAGCAATAGTGAGCAGATGTTACTGCAAGAGATGTAAAGGAATTCCAGCTTTTGTCTGACTTTCAGAACTTGTACTGTCAGAGCTACAACTTTACTGTACTTACTTTAGTATTTAGTTGTATATTGTTTGTGTGATTTTTCTCACAGAAGTTGATTTAAGAGTCTTTGAATTATGTGCTGATTTTGATTATTCTTTTCTTTTATGATTTTTTTTATTTATTTGAAGTTTAATATGGACTCCTTAAATAAATATGCCACCAATGATTTGCTAAAGCACAAATATCTTGTACAGTGTAATAAATGCTATGGATGTTTAAAGGTAACACCTAATAACACTGATGATCTGTGTTTCTCATGTCGAAAGTTGGATGATTTGCTTGCCATTATTAGTATCAAATCTCACCTTAACTGATGACGATTGCACTTGTGCAATTGGCACAGATTGGAGAACTGCTGTTACATATATTAATGATTGGACTGGTGAGATAAATAATGCTAGACAAAGAGCAAATAGAACACATTTATGAAAGGACATGTCTATTGTCTGTAAAGATCACGCAACTCCTATGAAACAAGACAATGACCCCAACAACTTTGGAATTTCATATATAAAAATTTAGTGATCTGAGGATTCAGAGTGTTTAGAAGGAAATAAAAAAATAAAGAAAGGAAGAAGTTCACAACAAATAACAAGGAAGAACAATACACTGATAAATGTCTGTAAAATAAAGAGAATACATACTAAAAAGGACACTGCTTTGTTATATAACATACAGATTATAGGGAATGATAACATTTCTCTATCAGAAAACCATCAGGCTACAGAAAAAAAGAGGCAAGAGGCAGGGGAAAAGGAAGAAATCAAGGTTGAATGTGGAAGGACTGAAGAACATTACTGTAAGAAAAAAGATGAGAAAGGCAAACACTGACAACATGGCTCAAGTTCTGGATGTACAGAGCCAGCTGGGTGAGAATGGTATGCTTATAACTGTAGCATGGAATAAAAACAGTAAGATTAATAAGACCAATGTGATAAATGACAAACACAAGGCAGGATTTTTGCCAGGTCAAAAATTTAACAGTTCACAGATAGCAACATTTGAAGCATCTACTGTAAAATGTGTTATGTCCTCTCAAGATTAACGCTATTCTTTCCGAAACATGGTTAAAAAACAATGATTAGAAACCAGTTCTGTCAGGGTATAATGTTTTTACTGTAACAGACATTCTAACAAAGAATCACATGGCGGTGTTATGACAGGGGTTAAAGAGAGTTGTGAGACCTGAGATTGTTACTTGTTCAATGATAACACCGTTCTATTGATTGTCTAACTGTGACAATAGAGACAACCTTGGCACATATAACAATTATGGGAATGTATAGACTACCACAGTTAAGTGCTGATGACCTAGAGGAATTCATACATGTTTTGCATGAATCGCAGGAGAGAAGAAGAATAGCGGCTGGGGACTGAAATTTAGCAGAAGTAGACTGAAATAATATTGATTGAACAACACTAGTGAGAAAAACATTCACAATGTATATTCAGGAACAGTTGCTTCAGATTATAAACAAACCTGCCAGGGAACAGAACATACTAGACAGTGTTTGCGTTCCTAAAGAAATTACTGTTACTTCATGTCAAGTTTTACCACCGTTGATGTGCATTGATCATGGGGTTACAAAGGTTAATTTGTTGCTAGATAATTACGTGAAACTGAAATCTAAACCAATGCACAGAAGATTAATTACAGATTATATGGAAGCAAAACAGTCACTATGTCAAACTAATTGGAGTGATTCATTCAGTGGAAAAACTGCAAAAGGAATGTGGAAGGTTTTGAAATAAAAATTGAGTGCAAAATATCAAAAAATGTTTAACAGCAGGATATAGGCACAGATACCTGATTAAGGTGAGAGTAAAACAATGTAAGAAATGGAAAACAGGTCAAACTATAACTTTTAAAACTGAAATAACAAGTTGGACAAACAAATTAGGCATAATGTGAGACAAGATCAAGAAAGAATTGAAGAAAATGTATATAAAGATACTGAGCATAAAAGGAAAACTTTTTATAGATACATAAGCTGTAGAAGGAGCAATGACATACAAATTCATAAACTGTGTGTAGATTCTAAAATGTATTCTCAGACACAACAGAGTATAGATATAATTACAAAATCTTATGCAAACCAGTTAGGCACCGCAAAGGGGTGATAACTTGTTCTAGTGACATGCAGGTAACCTCAGATACTGGAATCAAGTTAGATTATTTTGAAAAAGAACTATACAAACTGTATACAAACAAAGCATAGGGAGGCAACGGAATTAGTAATAATGACCTGAGAACACTTCAGCAAGAACTTATAGTACCATTATATCTATTATTCACTAGGTCATGTAAATATGGAGAGATTTCGCAAGATTGGAGTCTTGCTCTTATTAAACCTGTCTTTAAGGGGAAAGGAGAGTAGGACAAATCTAGAGCCATACAGACCCTTAAGTCTACTTTCATGTTGTAGAAAAATAATGGAGAAGGTAATATTGGATAAGTTATTTGTCAGAACTGGATAGGTATATATTGAGAATATATCTAATACCACCTATAACATGATGTTCTATAACAATATAATAACTCCTATGAATGAAAAATTGTGCTGTGATGTAATTTACAAAGATTTAACTTCAACATTTGACAGGGTCATACACAAAACATTGATCAATAAATTAGAACAACTAGATATTTATTTACTCTTGATAGGATGATAGCTGCTTTGTTTACAAATAGAACATGGCAAGTATCGTACAGCAATTGGATAGGTCAAATTCTTGGTTACAGTCAGGGTGTCCTACAAGGCTCTGTTCCAGGCCCTTACTTATTTAGATTATCCCCAGGATTCAGCAAGCTCTGCACGGTGTGCAGGAATAGTGCAAGAGCTGCTGCACACAATATGGCTGATGAGCGATCCATAAATGAGCTCTCGGGACGTGCATGAGTGCTTCTACACTATTCCTGCATGGACACCACTGATCTATGCTAATTACCCCATTTGCTGGTGAAAACCATGCAAATGAGGTGAATTAGTGATCCAGGAAGCAGGCAGGCATCTCTGCAGGAATAGTGTAACCTGCAGAATTGTATTTGGTTACTAACCAAATACATTTCTGCAAATTACAAAATGAAGGCATGACACCTCCAAAGAAAGCATGTATTCAATGTAGTAGGCATGCCAATGGCCAAATATATGGTCATTGGCATGGTAACTTTTATTTTTTTTGGCTGATTTCGGCCGTTTAAGCATAGGGCAGCAGTGCACAAATGGGATTGGCCCGAAAATAAGAACAATAGTTGGAAATAAGCTTTAAACCCAAATCACCATGCATAAGACAACAATACCAGGGAATAGTGGTTGCTAAGCGGGAGGGCTAAGTGTGAGTGTGGTAACTATGAATTAGCATTCTGTTTTATGCAAATGAGGGGATTGATACTGAATCACAGATTTCCTCTCAGTGTTAGCTTGCACCCAACCGTGTAGGTGCAGCAACACCATGGTATAAGAGGTAGATTACTTCATAAGGGGGAGTGTCATGCATGCTGTAAGCTTATTGAAGCTCTGTGGCCCATGTTTGGCCTTAGCTAAGCACAGCTAAGGAAGGGGGGGGGTGTGTGCCTGAGGCTGTCTAGCAGTGTTTACATTGCCTAAACTGGTGTGCATGCTGCGCACTGGGTTTTAAACAAAAAAAAAAAAAAAAGCAGGAAATAGCAGCTCTGTTCACATCTGAGCACTCAGTATGTGTGGCATGCCTTAGGGCTTAAATGGGAAGGCAATGGGAAGGGAAAACAGCAGTAGGAAAGCAATCAAGGAGAACTAGCATAGCTGGCATGTGAAATGTATCAGAATCAGCCAATTACACAGGCAGCATACCAGCAAACTACTATAAACTATTCAAACACCTTTCACTCCATTTTTTCCCACAAACTTTACACCACCGGTGTACATAGGCAGGGAAATTTTACCTGGCAAAACTAACAAAATGTTAGGGGCTGCTGTCGCTCTCATACATCAATATGTGGAAGAAACTGAGGGTGGTGAGGATGTGAATGGTGATGACCAACCCACAATGAGGAGGAGAAGAGTGTACAGACCCAGGGTAACCTACCAGGGGCTACATGAGCTGTAGATACTGGAGCACTATAGGGTGGACAGGGACATTTTACAGGAAATTGTTGAGCTCTGCCGTCCACGCCTCACACACAGAACCAACAGAGGGGAACCCTTCCCAGTGGATACCAAGGTATGTGTAGGGTTAAGAATACTAGCCACAGGTACCTTCCAAAGGCCAACTAGGGATATCATAGGGATCTCACAGGCATCAGCATCCAGAGTACTCCACCAGTTCCTGGATGCCATGTCAGCACATGCCGGTGAGCACATATATTTCCTCAGCACCCATATGGTGTTGACCAGCAATATGCATCTCTTTCACCAAATAGCAGAATACCCTGAGGTAGTGGGTGCTATAGACTGCATGCACATACACATCAAAGCACCACACAGTGAGTGGGGTAGGGTCTACATAAACCACAAGGGCTTCCCCTCCATCAACTTCCAGGTCCTGTGCAATGCTCAGGGCATTATCTTGAATGTGTATGCTGACAGCCCTGGAAACTGTCATGACTCCCACATCTGGCATATAGCACAGCTATACCAGAAATTTTCCAGTGGGACATCCCATATGGCCACCTAGTGGGGGATGCTGGTTATGCACTGGAGCCGTGGCTGATGACACCCATCAGAAATGCACACCCACCCGAACAAGAACTCCATAATGAGGGACACACACAAACCAGAATCATAATAGAGTGTGTGTTTGGGATGCTCAAGTCACAGTTCCGGTGCCTGGACATATCCGGTGGAGCCTTGTAGGACTCTCCAGCTATGTGTACACAAATTTTCATTGTATGCACCATGCTACACAATATGATCCTGCGGAAACAGCTGCAGCAGGAACAGCATGGGGCAGGGTCACACAGCCCCCCAACATTGCCAGGGCTATCACGGGCACAGAGGGACTTGGAAGAGGAACAACCTGAACCTGCCCATGTAGGCAGAAGGAGTTGTGCCCAGTATGCCCAGGCTTTGGCAAAGAGGCAACGCATAGCACATACACTGACACGGTAGGGACCCAGGGAATGCCACCTCTCTCTGACTCATACATACAGTAAAATGGATGCCAAACATGACACTACCTGTGCTTTATCATGTATAGGGAGTGTACTATGTGGATCCGACATAGTCAGCCCTCCAGCACCATCCTCAATACTGGCACATGCACAAGGTAAGTCACTATTCCTTGCTGAATGGAGTAGTATGTTCTGCTAGTTGTATCTATGGTATGGATGTGAGCATGCAAGGGAATTGGCTGGCTGAATGGGATGGCAGCAGATAGTGGACACCTATATGGGCAGCATGAAATCCATAACAAATACTTGTGTCAACAAAGTAGGTAGCACTAGACAAGGTGACAAATCCCATTGGAATACATATGGTGGCCCAAATGTGTGCCCATAGGACACACACATGCATGTCAGTGAGGCTTACATACCCAACACCAGCCTCAGCCAGCAGGACAGGTGTTGATGACCATAAAGAAAGGCTGTGCTAAGGCCTCTAATTGATGGCAATGGTGACAGACTACAACACGTCTGGCAGTTGTATGTTAGTTCTAAAGGGTAAGAAGTTTGAAACTGAAATGTAGGTCAATAAAACCTAAGATCTTTACTCTACTGATATGCCTCTAGTCTGCATGATAGGTCAGAATACAAAACAAAATGGAAGCCAACAGAGTACCTGAAATACCAGTACAGTCATAGTAAATGTTTACATTTGTCAGGTGTGCCTCCTCCCCCCACAGTCCTATGTAGAAATGCAGTAACATGTGCATGTGGGTTTAATAACAGTGGAGCACAGATTACCTGAGCTGGCCCAATTTACAGGATAGATTGTTGCATATGTACAATATGCAGGGGTCCGTATGTTAAGTTGTTGTGTGTTCTATATTGTGTGGAAGTGGTCAGCATGTAGGTATGGAGGGTTGTGTCTTGGTAGACTATGGCCCGTACTGTTGATGACAGGGCCATGTTCTGACAACTGCAGTGCCAACCACAATGCATCTCAGCAATACCCAATTCAGCAGTCATCCATGCTCACTGTCCAGATGTCAATATCTGTCACCATCTAAAAGATGGACATGCCATGAATGTGGGCCCAGACATACACACAGTACACAGGTGGAAGTACCCCAGACAAAGTACATAAAATGCAGCTCTCAACTGCACACACCTTTGGAATTGTACATGCAGGTTAGCAACAAATTAGTTGTGTGCCTAGTATGGAATACTGATGTAGTCTGGCCAATCACTGGCATACCACAAAAGGCAGAGTTATGAAGTAATGAGAGACTGCCCATGTCCCCGCACAAGGCAGCATATGGGGAATGTCCCAGGTATATCTGTGAGTCAGCTGCAAAAAGCTTCCATATCACACATGCACTCAGCTCACCCCACCATCAGCCACAGCTTTATCACAGGTCATATCCCTGCTGTTGGGAATGAGTACAGTATGACCCCCACTTCTGCATGGGAATACCCACAGAATGCAGCATGCTGAAGAGGTGTCTCATGCAGGTGTGTCTCTAGCTGTAAGCAGCACCCTGCCAGCATCCAGACCAATGGAGTAATATGGACAGGAACTATTGCCATTAACACCTCACACACTTACCTTGTCACCCCAGGGGAATCCAGTGGCTAGCAGCCTGGGAATATAGGAGTGACAGAATGCACTGGCCTGCTACAGAAGACCTGCATCACTACCAAATGCCCTGCAATCCTGTGTCATAGGCTTGTGCCTCACCCATACTGCCAATGTATGGTATCTCATGGGGTCCCATCTAACAGCATAACACAGTCCAGAAAACACAAATGCAAGGCCATGTTGACAAATCCCAGTTGCATGCCCACCATGTCCTACTGCATGAACTGTGGACCAACCCCTAAATACTGCTGGGATGAAGGGACAACTATAGGGATACTTCTCAGATATCACTTCATAATGTTAGGAAGAGGATAGAATAACAGAGTGGGGGGTGTAGAAGAATGGACGTCATGGAGTGTGTGCAGTCTGAAACTCTGATGTGTCCCCATACTACCCCTGTCCGTAAACCCAGTAATGGGTGGCTACAAACCTGCTCATAAACCACAATGTGAAGGGGAACTGACCAGATATATGACCCCTGCTTCTGGATAACCTGGGTGAATCTGTACAGCTGAGAGGTATGGCCACAGCAGGATATGGCCATTCTGTTACGTTGATATATGTACAAGCAGGGAGTCCTCAGCCACCACAGTACCAAGGTGCTGGACCATTTACACAGACCCATCAACAAGTGTCTGCAGCTACCCCTCCAGAATGGCACGAGTGTGCAAGAATATGTAGGCTGTAGACCACAATACTGAACACAGCTTCATTCATCTTGTATTTCCCAGGAAATAACTGTGAGCAAATAAGTATATCTATCAGTAGTTGATGACATAATGCAACACTGTGTAAAACAGTACATATATCTGAATATCTCTGCTAACACCAACCATGTAACAGAAGTAGAACAGACACAATAGTTACAGTATATCACTATCTTTTGCCCATTGTGACTCCATATTGTCAACCTATCTACAGATATCCTGCAGAAACAGGTTGCTAGGTGTAGAACACCAAATCCTGGACTGGAGTACAACCTAATTGGAATGGATTCACACACTCAATACAGAAGGTCATACTGGGCATGCTCCTACACTTAGAGAAATGAAGCCCATGTCTGACAACAACAGTGGACTATACATATCTGTCAGTTGCAGATGTCTGTGCACACGCACCACATTGCAGACCATTCATGCTTTGCACACACATTGGATAGGAATATTCACACATATCCAAGACCAACACACTATAATATGTCAAACATACACACATAGAGATGTGGGGAAGAGAGAGACAGACAATGACAGAGAGATTTCCATCATGAGGCCTGTCCCACCCACCACACATCCAACTGGCCAATATCACATGATGTGCCGATGTTAATCACTGCAGACATTGCTTTTGGTAGCCCTCAGCCCTATAGTGTCTGTGGTGCTTGTGATAACTGTGTAACATGAGAGTACAAATCAGTATTCATCTAGCATTTGTATACCCAGTCCTGTCAAATGTAAAGTTGTGCGTGACTAAGTGTTGTGTGTGTGTTTCCAGAGGAATGGTTTATAGCCCTTTCACACACACTGAACTTCCCATTGCCCTTGTTAGCACTCATGCTGATGTCAGTCACCTTGAAATAACCCTCTGGCCAAGTGTCAGCCCCATAAGCTCTGTGGTGCTTGCAATAACTGCGTGATGCTACAATGTAACATACTAGCTAGGTAGGAGTTCTAATCCCAGACATGGTAACTGTGAAACTCTGTGCATGTGTGTGTGTGTGTGTGTGTGTGTGTGTGTGTGTGTGTGTATGTGTGTATGTATGTGTGGAGATGAATGATTTTGAGGCCATTCACAACTCACTATACTTCCCATTGCCCTACTTTAGCAAGCCTGCTGATGTCAGTCACCTTGAAATAACCCTTTCGACAAAGGCCAGCCCCATAAGCTCCATAGTGCTTGCAATAACTGTGTAATGCTATAGTGTAACATACTAGTTAGGTAGAAGTTCTAATCCCAGACATGGCAACTGTGAAGCTCTGTGTGTGTGTGTGTGTGTGTGTGTGTGTGTGTGTGTGTGTGTGTATGTGGAGATGAATGATTATGAGACCATTCACACTCACTAAACCTCCTGTTGCCCAGCCCTACTTTAGCAAGTCTGCTGATGTCAGTCACCTTGAAATAACCCTTTGAACAATATCCAGCCCCATAAGCTCCACAGTGCTTGTGATAACTGCATAATGCTGTAGTGTAATATACTAGTTAGGTAGGAGTTCTAATCCCAGACATGGAAACTCTGAAACTGTGTGTGCTTTTGTGAGAGAGAGTGTGTGTCTTTGATAATACCTGATATTATGGACATTCACACTTACTACTCTACCCTTACCTCTCCTTTAGCACTGCTGCTGATGTTAGTCACCTTCAAAGATACCTGTGGAGAGCTCTTCAACATGTAAGCTCCATGGCACTTGCCATAAATGCAAAACAATCGAGTAGCAGTAACTGCACAGGTATGGGTTTGAATCTCATCTGTGACAAGTGTTTGTGTGTATAAATATGTATGTGTGTACCTCAAAGTTTTAGGCCCCATTTACACCCAGTACATATTTCAGAGCCTGACTTTAGCAGTCCTGCAGATATCATCCACCTTAGAAGTACCTGTTGCCAGCCCTAAGCCATGTCATGCCAGTGATGCATGTGGTAAATGTATAACATAATGGTCTGTAAAGATTGTTAGATAGACGTTTGAACCTCACCTCTGGCAAATGTAAATGTGTGTTTAGGGTAAAATTATTTTTGGGATCTCTCACCCACTACATCACCCAATTCCAGTATTTACAAGGGCTGGTGATGTTCCTCACCTTAGAAGTACCTTGGGACAACATCCATCCTCTAAGCTCCATGGCGTGTGCAATAAATGCGGTACACTATAGTAGCAATATATACCCTAGGTAGGGGTTTGAATCTCAGTACTGCAAGTGTGTGTGTGTTTGTCATCAGTATCCTGTGTGGAGGTTGCTGTGATTGTGTAATAACAGGATCCATTGTGGGGGTGGGTTTTGCTAAATTATGTCGAGGACATAGTATATATCACAATGTCCACCTTACAAGGACAACAGATGTCAAACACCAGAGAGGCTGGTGTAGACAATCCATAGCCCTACATGTGACATTATGGATTGATGAACAATATAGGCAACCCTTCTATTACTTAGAGAACACTCTCCACCCATGTCTCATACGCAAACACACTTGGATAGGCAACAACCACTATATTCGTAGTTCCTTGCATTTTGCCTCACATATAGTAACCATAGTGTGATTGCAGTGGACTACATGTCGGTTGACCACAACAGTGCCACTGACTTCAGAAAGTACTGTGATATGTTACATCTCCTGACTGAGTGTGTGTTATCGAGTTAGTAAAAGGACATGGCGCCCTGTTCCATCCCTGCAGTAGGCAAATGCATGCTTACAGTGGCCCTTTTGCTATGTTCCTCACTGGACTCCTGCAACAACTGTAGAGTCTGCAAATGTAACCCTCAAAGGGAATAACATGCCTTATATGCATGCCCTGTATGGACAGATGCCACTAACTCCACAGAATACCTGTATCATGCTGTTAATGTAGGTGCAAGCACGACCTCAGTTCCATAGCCAGGTCTCACCAAATGAGGTCAGGAATGCTAAATCAGAAGATAACAATCTCTCCACACAGCATGCCCCAGAGATCTTAAGTACACTTCCACATGTCAAAGAACATGTGTGTGGGACATGTGCAGAACCCGGACACTGTCCATGTTATGGACTATAGATCACATATATTGGAAGCAGTGCACATCACTGCCCACTCACAATAGTAACCCAGATGAGTGGATGGTGAATACAATACCCACCCCTGGGGACCACTCCAGGGACTACACACCTGAGCCACACTGGAGATTATTGTCATGTGGCCTTATGCCAAGGTATTCCCTTTGCCTAGTCTTGTACAGCCTTCAGGCCCATTCATCTACTACAGACCTGTAAAGCATTGAAACTATGCATCTCAGTACTGGCAAGTGTGTGTGTGTGTGTGTGTGTGTGTGTGTGTGTGTGTGTGTGTGTGTGTGTGTGTGTGTAGATTAATGATTTTGAAGCCATTCACATTCACTACACATCCCATTGCCCTACTTTAGCATGTCTTCTGATGTCATTCACCTTGAAATACCCTTTGGCCATGTTTCAGCCATATAAGCTCTGTGGTGCTTGCAATAACTGCGTAATACTGTAGTGTAACAAACTAGCTAGGTAGGAGTTGTAATCCTTATCCTGCCAACTGTGGTAATGCGTGTGTTTCCCTGAGAGAGTGTGTGCATGTCTTCATTGACACCTGATTTTGTGGACATTCACATTTAATATGCTTCCCTTTCCCCCACCTTTAGCACTGTTGCTGATGTTACTCACCTTCAAAGATACCTTTGGACAACTCTCCAACATGTAAGCTCTGTGGTGCGTTCAATAACTGCGTAACACTGTAATAGCAATACATATTCAGGTAAGGGTTTGAAACTCAGTACTGGTAAGTGTGTGTTTGTGTGTGTGTGTCATCAGTATCCTGTGTGGGTGTTGGAGTGATTGTGTAATGACAGGATTCATTACAGTGTGGGTTTTGCTGCATGATTATATCTAGGACCTATATGTCCCAATGTCCACATTACAAGGCCAACAGTTTTCAAACACTGTAGATGTTGTTGTAGACACACCTCAGCCATAAATGTGTAGAGCCATGTGCAATTACTGTGACAGCATGGATTAAACAACATAGGCAATCGTTATAATACCCAGATACCACTCTCCACCCACGGATCTTACACAAACACGCTTGGCTCTTACTGTCTTACACCCTCCCTTCCTTTCTTACTTTGTCTCTCTCTCTCTCTCTCTCTCTCTCTCTCTCTCTCCCTCTCAGGTGGATGTGGAAAAGTACATCTATTTTGCATAGGCAGCAGCTTGAGTTTTGTAAGTAATGCTCATAATCAGCTGATGGCCTGTGCATGAATCACAGTCCCCCACTTTGTATTTGCATGTGGAACAGCTGTGGTATCATTCCTATAGCCAATTTCATGGAAACACACTCCTATAACTCGGCACTTTATGTGGGTGTTGGCCCTTTTCCTTCACTGTGAGCAGGATGTCATGTGGGTGTCTGACAAACAGCGTCACAGAGGGTAGCTGGAAATACCTCTTACAACATACACTGTGAAGACAGGCCAACAAACAGGAGGGGGATGTTCCAGACATGGGGACAGAATGTAAGTATTGCTGTTCTACATTTGATGTAATGTTGGTTTAATGGGGTTTGTGTGGATATGGCTGTTCTACATGATTTAAAGTCTAGCATGACAGTGTTATGTAGTTGAGAAAATTCTCACCTGTAGGGCTATCTGCAGACAGGCCAGAGTTTGGAGTTTTACATTTGGTGTGTTACTCACACATTTCCTATCTTTAGAAATACAGTAGCATACTCTGATGATTGCAGACAGTACATTGTGACATCCATGTGAGTTACTGACTTCATATCCCTCAGAAGAGATATGTCACAACAAACTCTGTTACACCAGGAATTTTCTCAGTTTATCACAGCAATATGTCAATATTGGCCCTGTGTTTGTGCCTCTCTCCCCCAAGTCTGTCACCCTTTGTCTATATGTTCTGCAGTAAGAGGTGCATATGTACGGTATATCATTATTTACTGACATCATACCTGATAACAAGCCAATGAGATATCAGACTGCTAGACATGTTATGTATAGTATGCCTTATATTTGAGGACAAAACCTGGACATTCTGTTGTAGTCTGTACAGTAGTGAGGTCTGTGTACTTATGGTGATTGTTGACAGAGTGCGTATTGTGAATATGTTACTTGGCCTGTGTACAGACTGTGGTAGATGTCACTGTTCATGGTCCTGTTCTATCTGACATTGCATGCTGCTCCAGTTTATGGTACCCTACCAGCATATATGTTTATAGGGCCAGACTGAGACATGTCCCATACCACAGTCAGGCATCAGTCTACACTATGTATTGGGCCAGTATATGTAGGGTTAGTGTGTGAGTGGCACATATGAGGATGGTTTTGTTCACACAGTACATATACTGTACTATTAATTAGGCTTACCATAATGTGACTGTAACTGTTTTCAGATTGATTGTGGGGATGCACTTTCACACTGGTGTATGTTACTCCATGCTGATACATGCCTGTAGTGCTTGCTATATTTGCAAGCACATGTGTATTACCCTATAGGAAACTTGGATCAGTGTTGTGGCAGTCTACCTGTAGTTTGCACAGTGCTTTGTGACATATGTAGCAGCTCAGTGTATTTACCTAGTGTGATGTTATGTCCAGATATTTGTCAGATATACTATTGCCTGGCCACCATAAGTGTTGTGTATTTCTGAAAAAGCAGTGGGATGCTTTGAAGATGTATGTCACTAACTAGTGGGAAGTATGTGGGTTGGAACCTCTGCTTCTCCAGTTAATATGTGTTAGGACAGACAGGAGTGTGTGAACACATCAACTGTGTGAGCTTACCTATTCCAGTATTTTTGTGATATCCCCGTTTACATGGCTGTAAACATCCACTTTGTCATGCTTGGTCCACACATCTTGCACTAAGGAGTTCTGTGTATACCTCTGGACTGACCATATTGTGTCAGACTGTCCAGGTTTATTGGTCATATCTCTGCTGTATTTCACAGGATCATTACTGTGATTTATATGGTACTTCACTATGATGATCTTATAATGTCTGTCAGTAACTGATGGTGTACATGTCAGTATCAGAAGTGACTTCCTACACAACATGTCTGTTGACACAACCCCTGTTACTGTAGCAACATTCTAGATTTATACCTGCAATACTTACATTACATCCCTTTGCACTAAGAGGTTGTGACTATTGGTGCTGAGGTATGATGCCACCATATATATATATATATATATATATATATATATATATATATATATATATATATATATATATATATATATATATTACCTTCTCAGATGTATCCCATCATATTTATCTGATATGTGTATATTCAGATATAACAACATGACTGATTCAACACTATTTTCACACAAGTACAAACAATTGTAGTAGTCAAAGCAGTTGTTTACTACCATTCAGTATGTGTACTGAAAGATATATTTGAAAAAACAACACACATCTTCACAGCTCTAATGGCTAAGTGGTCCACTGCTGTGACTATAGAGTACATGGCCCTGGATTCAAGACCTACACAGGCTGTTTATTTTGTTGCTAGGCAGAACAAGGATGGTTGGATACAGAGTGGTTAAGGTAGTTTTGAGCAGCTTTAAGTGGGTTTGCTTGGGTTTGCACGACGGTAAGTGGTGCTAACGTATGGTTAAATGAAAAGGTGCTTGCACTGTATAGGCTTCACTTACCAGTGTGCAAATCTGCTTAGCATTTACATTTAAGCAATTTAAGCATAGGGTAGCCCTGTTAACCAGAGATCACATTCCAGTCTGATGCAATAGCAGGGTAATGACATATTTAATAAGTGTATTTAATTTCATGTACATAACATGCTTTTATGTCATTACAGTAGCAAAGGTTGTGAGTATACTGTATGGGACACCTGAGTATATATGGCTAGTACAACAATCTTTTCTCTTTGTATGTGTTTCATACATAGGTAGTATCCCAGGTTATATGCAGTCATACTTGCATGCATTGTGTCAGTACATTACTACTGTTAACAGTGCTTTCCCAAGTAAGAGTAGATTGCAGACTGTAGGACTGGAACCATACACCTGCATGCAAAACTGGACTCTAAGTGCTGACTATCGTGTTCTTGGTGTGTGAGCTGCATGTTATTAAGTATTTGCTACTGGATATTGATCTGATATGTTGATATTAACTGTATACTACTATGTGTATAGGACATGTCATTGAGAGCTGCTGTCATGTAGTAATGGCATACCTATCAGTGTCAGATGTTTATCATTCATCCTAATGCATAACCTGTTGGCTAGCTGATTTCTGTCTGTCTCTCTACAGATGTGCAGATGTCTGGTATCCATCTTGGCTTCTTAAAGGCAATCTATGCTTGACTGACACTGACATGTCTGCCCACCTGTGTTATGAATGCCCCAGCTAGGAAACCCCACCCTGTATGCACCACATGCCATGGATATCACAACTAGACTACCACAGTCAACAGAACATGCTTGGGTACAGGTCTCCAACCCAAACACTGGCCATGTTATGTAATATATGTTGCATGCGTGTCACTTGCAGCACCTTACTGGCCTTCTGCAAGAGAAAACCAGATGACTGGATGTTGCATTTAACTGTCACCCTGAGGATCACTCAAGTGGCATCAGTTGATAGATGACCTGCTGACAAATGTCAGGTGGCACGATACCAGTGTCCCACATCCCATACTCATCTCACCTCTCCATGGACATTAGCCTAGTACACACCTAGGAACACATGCACCTATGGACCCCAGGACTGACAAATGTGTCAGTGTGCATTACTGATAATGACAGTGTCTGTGTGTTTGTAAACTTGTAGTTGATAATACCCTGAGGGCCTTCTCACCCACTACACCCCCCCCCATTGCCATAGCTAGAAATGTCTGCTGCTGTAATTGATATTAAATGCACCTTGTTATACTCTTCATCCTATGGGCTACCTGGAACTGGCAGTACCAGCATAACACTGTTGTACAGATGGGTAGATAGGTGTGGGTTACCCTCTGAGTCCTGGCAAGTGTGTGTATGTGTGCAAGTGTGTATATTTGTAGGATACAGCATTCTGAGGGCCACATTCTCCAAATACAATACACCTTGCCATACATTATAAGGGATAGTGATGTTGCTGACATTAGGAGAGCCATGACAAACCCTCACCCTACTATCCATGTGGCATGTGCAATAAATGCATATCCCTGTAGTAGCACTGATTAGATAGACAAGGGGTTGCATTGCAGTCCTGGTCAATGTGTGATTGTGTGTATGTCAGAGAATTATAATGGGTTTCAGTGAGTAAAATATCCAGTGTGGGGTGTGGTTGCTGGGTATACTGTCTTTACACCATGGTACCTCCAGTACATGTCCAAAGGTCCACTGTATGAGGACCACTGTCACCATTAACCATACAGGTAACTGATTACACTATCCAGCCCAATGATGCATGTGCTGTGTGCAAATTTTCTGTAACAGAATGGACTCACTGACAAGGTAGTTAGCACTGATAAACCCAGGTCTCTCAGATGTGTCTATGACTGTTATGTGTTTGTCAATGTGTATATGACAGTATGTCATACTATGTATTGTTCATTAACACCCAGTATATCTCCCGTTACCATACTGTAGAAGGCCTGGCGATGTTCTTCACTTAACAAGAAACTCAGGACACACCTCATCCTAAAAGCTGTGTGGTGTGTGCAATTAAGGCCAAACACATTAGTAGCAATAAGTACCTAGGTAGGAGTTCAACTCTCAGTGTTGCCAAGTAAGTGTGTGCATATGTGAAGGGAACTACTGCAGTTTTCAGAAAATACATGTCTCAGGAGATCATTAGTCCAAGAACTGAGTGGCAAAAGGTAACATTTCAAAGGAATCATCTTGTGGAAATTCATTCCATCAAAACTAGTAGTAGATGTGTAAATGCCCTCTTCCCCACTGTACAGCTGTACAGCAATGCTGGAGTTGGTATATATAGTTGAGTGTGGATGTTGTGGGCACAGCCACCCTCATTGGGGTTATTGTGTGTATCCCCCTGCTTAGCCTGCTGTTATACTGTACAGTTTATGTTAACAGGTTAAGTAGTTGTTAATCACACTATGTGTGGTTCTTTGCCACCCCACACCCTCCAAAGTGGAGGGCTGTTCCACCCCCACCAGCACACCTATGTTTACCAACTCCAGGATTACACTACATTGGGGAAGAAGACATATACCCTGCCAGTACCATCATCAATGACATTAAAGTGGCAAACTGATTATTTACTGATGTGATGTTTTGCCTATTCTGTCTTGGTGGAATTACATAGGCCAAAACGAGTTCAATGCAAAATTAAGTACATCCATATGTATAGTATTCTCTGTGTATTGCATCAACACCAAAGCTTCTGTGTGTGTGTGTTATTCACACACATTTGGTGTGTGCTACCTAGTACATTTACCATTGTCCACTGTAGAAGAGCTGCTGACATCAGCCACCATGCACTCACCTGTATACACCCCTCAGACCTATTAGCCATGTGGCACATGCAGTAAGTGTTATGCAGACCTACAATACAAACTGAATAACAGCTATAATGGATCATGGCTGGACAGCTACACACCCTGACATGTAAGCATTAAACTTTCCAGCTGGAAACATGTTAAACAGCATTACATTGATAAACCTTAGTACATTCACACTGTGCATCAGAACCATATTAGCATGTCCCTGCATTGATAGTATGGATGACAGGGATGTGGCACAGGTATCATCATATGCACAGGGTGTGTTGTGGGTTTGCCAGAGACCTAGGCTGAGCCATTTGGTTGGCATCATGTGTATGTGTTAGGGGTTTCTTTATCAATTGGGCTGTGCAGATGTGGTGTGTGTAGGTATGGAGGTGCCCTTGCTGTGTTGGTGATGTGTGTGTGTATGGATGCACCCAGTTCTGCCATGTGGCTGCCCTATACAGGGGTTTGTTGGATAGCTGCAGACCATACATGGCAGAGCATACAGTTGACCATGTCCAGCCATGGACATGAGAACTGTGCCTGCCAGAGGTTCCATGGGCACTACCAGGTAGAAGCCCAGATATGGTACTCTCCCCTGATGATGACAAATGTCTGCTGTATCCACGTCCCTGTTGGGACTGGCCAGGACCATGTGCAAGTGGCCTGCCATGTTGTGGTTTGGACAGCACCCCCCTGCAGTGCTGGTGCTGGAACTGCCAATACGAGAGCAGCTGGGACTTGTTGCATGTCCATGTAGACCTCCACCTGTTGGTGTTGCTGACCTACGTCTATGTGGCCGATGCCCTACTCCCACCATATGCTCTAACACAGACACCACATGGTCGGGAATTCCCACCATCTCACCCAGCTATCTATCCAGGACCTCTGCAAAATAACGGTGGGCACCTGCAAGATCACGGATGTTGTCAAGTACAGCAGAATGAGTAGCCCTCTGGAGCCTCAGACTCTGGCTGGTCTAACGTTCCATATGTGCCTCCTTGATGGCCAGAAACATGCGTTTGGTGACACCTGCTGTGGCACTTCTGCCAGGGGCATGATGGCCAGCAGCCCTCCTAAGAGCACCCCTGTACATCTGCCTGTGTGGTAACTCACCAGTCATCCGGCTTTGGCTGCTGTGTACAGGCACACTTGCCATAGTCACCACACTGTCCTGTCCCATGCTGCCACCCACCAACTGTCCCTCATCTATGGCCACTGATGATGGGGGTATGTACAGGCATTGTGACTGTGTGCAGGGATGGGGTGGATAAAAGTGGGATGTCAACCGATGGCACAGCTTCAGTCCCTGACAACCCTGCTTGTCCCTCACCATGCCTATCATCATTGTCAGAATCTGTATGGACACTAACATCAGTTTGCCTGCAAGAGGGACCCTGACCCACCTCGCCACCTGTGAGAGGAAAACAAAAAATGTAATTTAAGACCTGTACATCATTGCTTTCCTCCACACACACGCACACACACACTCACACACACACACACACACACACACACACACACACACACACACACACACACACACACACACACACACACACACACACACACACATACACACACTTACAGGTGAGGTGGCACAAAGATATTACACAGACCTCTCATTACCCAACAGTCAACATGCATGACATATGGCACTCAACAGCATCCAGTACAGCTATACTCAGTCCTTGTTACCAACATTATACATCTCTGTGATGCATGAGTTGTGTTAGTAGGTGATGCCCCTTCTGAATACACTGCACCCACATACACAGTATTGCTGTGCACCTGTTCAGCACCCTGGCATGTACTGTGCACCATACCTCACGAGTGTACACAGCATTGCTGAATGCATATATGTGTGGCAGTTATGTTTGCTCTGTTGCTCACTGCCCCTATGTGTTTGTCTTCCACATACCTGGGATGGTATGAGGACAGCTGTCAATAGTGAATGCCTGACCTCTGATTTGCAGATCTCATCATCAGTAGTGCATGTATGAGCAATAAAATTCAATTACGCTGGCAACCTTCAAAGCTTACTGTGGCTATGAAGAGTGTACACACCCTTGTTGACATGCCAGCCTCTTCCATGATATGCAATGGGGCCACAAAACTGCATATGTTAACATTACACACACCTGATATGTGACATATGACCTGTGCAATCAAATGCAGTATCAAACAAATGTGTTAGTCGTGCAGATGCTGATTGAGATGCATACAATATGTGGGTTGCATAAATGTGCACACCCTTAATACAATGGTTTGTTGCAGCCCCTGTTAAGTGACCTTCAGCAATCACTATTCCAGGAAGGGGTATACCAGTATGGCCCATCTTCACTTGCCATTATTTGGTCACTCCGCCCTACAAATGCCCCCCCAACTCTGCCGGGTTGCAAGGTCAGCTCATGTGCACAGCCTTTGGAGGTCACACAGTGCCTTCACTATTGCTGTGGAGTCAGGGTTATGTCTGGTACAATTCATGACCTTGACTGTGTTCAGGTACAGCCATTTTTAGTGAGCTTTGGATGTATGCTTCAGTTTACTGTTGTGTTTCAGGATGACACCCCTCCCCATCCTCAGCCTTATTGCAGATACTTGACAACTATGGGCCACACATGAGTGTCATTCTGTAGTGTTCCAAATTCAGAACACCATGTCTACTGGCCTAGTTCCTACTAATGAACAGCAAACCTAAAGGTGTACACTGGCACCAGCAGGGTAAAAATGGGGATGGTGGGCCTGAGGTGGAGTGAGGTGTTACTTGTGCACCACATGTATCTTTATTAATACTGTCTGTAGGTTTCAGCCTTGATCTCAGTACACTATTACACATTGCAACACATGCCTTTGGGAGACTTGATGTTATGCATATGCTACCTGTAGAGAGCCCTGGATGATGTTTTCTGTGGAACAACTCTTCCATCTGATTACCCTAACCCATAGGCCACACTTATGGGGATTCCAGTTGATTGTTGACACAAGTAATGCACAGGCAGTACTTGGTAGACATTCCTGCAAGTCCCTCAGTGTTGCTGCATGTTTTTGGACAGCCTTCATGACCAGTTTGCAGCATGTGTTGTCATCTGTCTTGGATGGGCATCTTTTGTTTTCTACATTAATGGTTTTCCATACTTCATAGTCACATACATGTCTGTCTGCACTGTTTGCCATGGTATATGCAATGGTGAGGTAAGGCTACTTCTCTCCCTCCTAACTGCTACCTTTCAGATATGGAATCCATTCCATGGTTTGTAAGATGTGTGCAAGCCATGGCTGCCTCTGTTGCAGGTGAGTGGGTAAATATCATGGACATACTTCTTGGACAGCAGACCATTACTTGGTGTGACATTAAGGCCCTGTACTTGATGGAAGGTGTGTACCCAAGAAGAGTAAATGCTGTCAGTGCCTCAAAAGCTGTTCCACAATATGTTATTTGGCTTGTGTGCACACATAAGCTTCCAGTGTTTGTTAAGGTATGTATTCCCCATATTTGTTGTCCTAACATAAGATTCCATATTACAAATTCATTGCTCATGTCAGGATCACATTACAGGTTGTAAAAGGTGTGGAATGTGGTATTGTGATTTGCTGTTGTGTAGATCTGTAACAGTTGCCATTGTAACAGTGATGTATACACTGCTGTAGCCACTGTATAAGGGTAATGTTTCAGACATGTCCCTACTGTAGGCCAGTTGTTCCACCATTATGTTCATCTCTGTCCACACATCTTTCACTGACAGGTTGTTAGGTATACTGCAGGACTCTTACATACTCTTCAGATATGCAACCATGGTGACTGCTGTGATGCAGTGCAGTTAACAGCAACAATGAGTGAACATGTACAGCATGCATTATGGGTATGTGTGTTAAATGTGCGCATGGCAAATACCATGGCCATAACATGGCCGGTGTATTAGCAAACCTGAACAAAACAACTCCATACTCACCAGCTACAGGCTGCTGGCCCAGTTGTATACCAGAGGGACTTACATAGTTGTGTGAGAGATGTAATGTCAGCAGCCACACCTGTGGAATTGGTACAGGGTGGGAGCAGCATTTCAGTACATCAACAGTACAAACCCACAATACTAGAGATTATGCACATCTGTTCATTACTACACCGCAGCAACAGACTATGTTATCTGACATATGCATGAAGATACTTTACAGATGAAGATGGATAAGCAACAGTGGTCTTCTAATGTGCCCTGGGGCCTTACCTGCATGCTCCTCATCCATTGCGTGGGTGGTACCCACCTTCACAATGCTATCTTCAGGTTCCTGGCTTGGCGGACAGGTACTCCAAGGCTGGTGAGGAGCTCCTTAGCATGTGTAAGTGGGAGCTGGATGGCATGACCCCCACTTGTGGCTAGCTGGACCACCAAACTGCCGCAGCATGCTGATGGGTGTGGTGGATGAGATTAGTGCAACGATGTCGCACCTGCTCATAAATGCGGTTATGAAGGCCATCATTTACCCTGTGGATGAGCTTGTTCCACAGGGCGGTCCTCTCCTGCAGATCATGGGCCCTGTGTCCAAAGAGGGTTCCGTGATGTAGTACAATGATATTTGTGATAACATCATTCTCCTGTGGTGTATACACAGGGAGCCGTTCATGGGGCATAGAAGACATAAACAGGAAAAAAGGTCAGAGGACCTCATACTGCAAGGATATAATAGTTGTTAATTGACACCCCCCCACCATATCTGCAACAATAATCTAAACACACAAATCAATAGGTATGTTTACACCAAACCTACTGTTGGGACATATATCCTTTTGTTCAACAAATATTGAAATGTGTTTCTATTCATCGTACATGTTGAAACACTATCATTGGTGGCCTGTTGCTATCAATATAACCTGCATGCTGTTGTAATGGCCACTGTGGTTCCATATATGCATGTGTTCTGTTTGCTATGCAACTGTTCCAAATCTGGTGTTTTGGGTTATTGGGAATATCTATGCATGCTGTTATAACTAATCCTGGATTGTGTTGACTATTACTAACCCACATATGTTCTAAAATTGCAACACAATAGCATGTTTGGGAAGGCCGTTCCCAGTGGACCCACCTCTCTCACCTCATTTGGCCATGGCACTGGGCCCCAGCATATCTGGAACCCACCTTGGGACCTCTTCATCCGCTGGTCTTGCACTACTTTCAAGTGGAACCACCTCAGGGAATGGGGCTCGTCCCCCCCCGGGAGCGAGCACGGACAGGATCCTGTCACCTGAAATCAGGTCCAGGGTCTGGTGCGTAGGGGTCTCCACAGACAATTGGGAGATCTGCTATGCCAGCTTGAGGGCCTCGTGGCACAATTAGAGGGTCAGCCTTCCCCTCCTGCTCAGCCCCTAGCGCAGCCACCTTCAGGGCCGTGAAGGTGCAGTGGTGACTGCCCAAGGGTCAATGATAGTATTTAAATATGGAACATTAATAGAAAGACATTTCAATATTTATTGAACAATAGGACATATGTCCCAACAGTAGGTTTGGTGTAAACATACCCATTCATTTGTGTATTTAGATTATTGTTGCAGATATGGGGGGGAGATGTCAGTTAACAACTTATATATCCTTGTAGTACTCACAACTTTACTGATCATTGCTCTAATCATTACTGTACAGGTATTATTACAATACCCTATGGCCTTGGTTTGGCAGTGGTATGTTTGCACACAGTGTATACTTCAGCTGTCTTATAGCTAAATTCTACATGTCTTACCTAGTAGATCTGTGGAGGGAATGTTTGGTAACACTACCTGACTGTTTCTACACATATTCCCAGATTCCGAGTTAATATTATGCACAAAACTTCCAACCTCTTAATACACACAATCTGGACAAAGATTGACAACATGGGGGTACAAATCGGGACACATTTTGAATATTGCTGTCATAAACTTGGAGAGTTGCTATAGTGACAGGATGTTTTACTATACATTTTCTGAAGGTTTTGAGGTCTGAAAATCAAATGTATGTCCCTATTTGGTGACTACAATTCTGAGATCATCCCACTGATTTGCCAGAAGGACAGAGGAACAGGCAGAAAATATGATCCAATTATCTGGACATTCTGAAAAAAATGTGTACAGATGAGAGGTATGATTATGCATGCAGCTTACTTCCACTCCCAGGATTTGAACCATGGCTGTGTCTGCTAAAAATGCAACAATTTAAGTTTCAGCAGATTGTGCTATTTGGATATCACTGTCTATTGTTTCAGTGTTTTCTAAGTCTCTCTTGGTTGTACAATCTGATTTTGTACTTACAACAGTCTTATACAGACATTCCTAGACTTATTTGTATGTAGCACAGTGTGAGAAACAGTGGTTGACACAACAGTACTATTCTGATATCAGATGTTACTGAATGCTACATGTGAGGCCATACAATACCAGAGTAAACACTACCTGTCCAGTATTTAAATCTTTATTGGCAGGCACAGTTTTCTTAATCTGATAGACCTGTGGAGGAAATGTTTGTTAACACTACCTGACTGTTTCTACACATAGTCCCAGATTCCGAGTTAATATTATGCACATACCTCTCAATCTCTTAATACACACAGCCTGGACAAAGCTTGGCAACATGGGGGTACAAATTGGGACACATTTTGACTATTGCTCTCATAAACTTGGAGAGTTGCTAGAGTGACAAGATTTGTTTTAATATACATTTTTTGAAGGTTTTGTGGTCTTAAAATCAAATGTATGTCATTCAGTGACTACAATTCTGAGATCATCCCACTGATTTGCCAGGGGGACAGAGGAACATGCAGAAAATATGAACCAATTATCTGTACATTCTGAAAAAATCTGTACAGTTGAGAGGTATGATTATGCATACAGCTTAGTACCACTCCCAGGATTTGAACCATGGCTTTGTCTGCTAAAAATTCAACAATTTAAGTTTCAGCAGAGTGTCTTATTTGAACATTGCTATCTATCTCTTCACTATTTTCTGTCTAAGTCTCTCTTGGTTGTACAATTTGATCTTGTACTTACAACAGTCTTATACAGACATTACTAGACATTTTTTTATGTAGCACAGTGTGGGTAACAGTGGTTAACACAACATTACTATTCAGAGAATGCAACAATAAATGGCATGCAATACCAGAGTAAACACAACCAGTCCAAGATTTAGAGCTTTATTGCCAGGCAGTTATAGTTTTATTTACATACGTCCTATATGGGACTATTACTGTCATATTGTCTGGTTTATTCAGTATAAACCATACACAGTTTTTATACTGCCAGGTGACGTTCTACTACTTTATATTTATTTGGTTTGACTACTACAAGCAGGATTGTTACTCACCAGCCTCGTGACACAGCCTTTGCGACCTACTAGCATGGGCTTCCTGATTCATAGTCCGCTCAGCTGCAGCTGTAAGGGAAATAGAGAAATATTTATGCATACTTATCCATCATATACACCGGCTGGACATTAGTAAACAGTTATTGGTATGAGTACTTACACACTGCTGGGACATCACCCCCCTGCCTTGCTTCTTGGACCCAGTTATCCAAGAGCTCCCTCTTTCTCCACTTCAAGTCGGCATAGTGGTGCCAGACCTGCTCACCAGTCTGAGGGATACCAGTGGCACTGGTGAGATCATGGGCGAGATGATCCCAGGCTTCTGCTTTATATTGGGAGTCTTGATACTGGCCCTGCAGCAGTCTCTCATTATGGTTTTGTACCAGGTGTCCTACCATGACTTTGGACTCCTGTATGTCCCAGCATTGCACAAGGAAGCACATGCCCTCACCAACTCCTGCCATACTGCCTACAGTGGGAAGCTGCAACCAGTTATGAGCTGTATTCCCACCTGTGGAGTTTAAATATGTCCGATTTCCCACCCTTTGCCGTGATTGGATGGTTTTGATTATGCTGAGCTAAGCTAAGCTACGGGCAAACCTGCTTAGCTAAGGTTGGCATTGCTTAAGGGGACAGGTTCAGCACTGCTTACCAATGGGAAAATCCACTTAGCTGGGTGACTCATTGCTTAGCAGTCATATTTACACAATGCTTGCTCCTGGTAAGCAGAGCTGTGCAATGCTTAGCATTGCTTATTTTTCATTTTATAGACTATCTGCTGTATGGCATTGATTCATCATTCATTACATATTTTAAATTTGTTTACTGTCCCTGACATCCCCCAATGTGCTTTCATTACATTTATTCATGTGTGACCGTACTGTATGGGGCACTTGTGTTTATATGGGGGTTTCACAACTTTATTAAACTGACACCTCACATCTGGACCTAATACAGTACTCTGGTTAACAAATATATATTATTTAGTAGCTAATTATAAAACTAAATGTTTATGTCTATGTCTCCTTTGATAATCACATTGCCACAGTAGTCAGGAAACCTCATCACAAAAGGTTTCTCATCCAGGAAAAACGAGGTAATTGTTCCCCTCTACTCATCACTCATTATAGAGTACAAATCCCCTTTTGGTATGTACCTCACAGGACATCTACAACAACTGGAAACGTCGCAGAAATACCTCACAGTGAGGATTACCGGCCTCAAACAGATGCCTTACACAGACAGTTTCAAACAACTCCAGCTTTACTCCGTCACATATCGCCTACTCAGAGGCAATCTCTGCCTAACATACAAAGCTATGTCAAACCCAGAGTTGTTGGACATGCTCCACTTAAAGAAATTTCAATCCCTCCGAGCTACATGCTCTAGGGACCTAAGCCTTGTCACCACAATAAACAGAACATGCTGGAGAGATAGATTCCTGTCCTTGAGACTTCCCATACTCTGAATCAATCTACCTATCTATATCAAACAAAGCTCCTCATTAGCAGTCTTCAAGAAAAATCTTGATGATTGGATGGGAAATAGGAAATTCACCCCAGGGATCACTTTTGTGGCTCTGCTCGATAGGGGCACAGGAAATAATTTTCTTGGGTGATAAAAGCCAGGATACCCTTTTGGCTAGGCTTATATAGGCCCTAGGGCCAATAGCCTAGTACCTACCTATGAACCTATATACTGCTTTCAGATGTAAAATGCAAACTGGTTATAGTGGGGATTGAACTAGGAATGGCTGCTTGCAAAGCATACACTCTAACCACTACACTATTGAAATTCTGCTTATGCTGGATGTCTCATGCTATTTAACTTCTTGTGCTGTTTAAGCTGGACTAAGCATAGCTAAGTGACAGGCACACCCATGCAGCTATGCTTAAACTTTATCGCATTTATAAAAAAAATAATTATTTGTTGTTTTATTTTATTTGTACCCTTCAGAATATCCCTGCTAATGCTGAACTTGTTATTCTATCAATTTTCTGCTTTGTGGGACGATTGCCCCTTTTGGCTTTGTCCACATTCCTTACTCTGACGGTTTGGGAGGTGTGCACTATGTGCTTATGCTACATGTGTTATTTTGACAGCATTTGTCTTGGTAGGGACGATTGTCCCTTATGGCTTTGACCAGATTTGTTATCCTGATGGGCTGGGGGGTGTTATGAGTATTCTCGCTCATTCTGAATTGCTGAAAGGCAATTCTGGAGTGCAGGGGGCTTGTATATTGTGAGAGCTCTGGTCTCACGCCCCCCCTGTGCTCATACACAGAACCATGTCTGTTTTAGAGCATGGCAGCGTGCCTTCATACATACACATGGCGCACTGGCGGGCTGAACAGGAATGGCCCCTGCCATGCAGGAATAACTTATTCCTGCACAGCTGCTTGCTGAATCCCAGGGTATATCTTTCAGACCCATCTTTTTCATCTGATGTGTTCTACAGTCTGTATGCAGATGATATGAAATTAGGTAAAGTAATTTGATGTGTTACAGATAGAGCATGTCTGCAAAAGAACTTGACTAAATTGACCATTTGGGCACAGGAGAATAATATGCTGATAAATACATCAAAAACTTAACATATGAGATTTGGGACACATAAATTGAAAGGTGAGTATTTAATACATAACGCAATGATTGAAAGTGTAGAGTCATTTAAGGACCTGGATATATAGGTAGGTTCAGCTTTGACTTTTTCTAATCATATCAACAAATTCGTTAATGATAGTTATAGAATTATAGGTTGTATAAAAATATTTATAAAGTCTAGGAAATAAGAAATGATGAAGCTGTTGTTTGTTAATTACATGAGAATCAAACTTGAGTATGGAATAATAATATGGAAACCTTATAAGAAATCCAAAAACTCCAAGGAAAGGGTGCCACAGAACCAAGAACCAGTAAAACCACAACAGGCACCCAAAGAGGCAGAAGGTAATAATAAAACACGAGCCTGTAGGTATAAGCAGCAGCAGGTTTAATCACATAAACGCCACACAATACAAAGTGTTTTCGTCCACCAGACTTCTTCAGATGTAAAATGAATGAATGAAGACTGTGCCTGCTTATATACCCCTCCCAATTTAATTAATAGTTAAAACAATTGTTTAATTGACACCAATTAAATCCTGTAACTAAAATATTCATGACAACCTACCAACTTGCCACAAATACAGATGAAAGTAGGTAAAAACGTGCACATTTTTTAAAAGAACTTTTAAAATAAATATATAAATACTAAATCCATCACAATGTGTTGGACAGATAAATAAACTTGAATCAAAAACCAACAAAAGGAACTTCCAAAACAATATATGTACTTATTTTATAGTTTTGCAGCTCTCATTTTTAAAATAGGGGCAATGGATATGTATTCATTCGGCAAAAGTAAATTAAGGCACCAAAGTTACACACTGGAAATCAGTCACTGTACTTTATTGCAGAAGACAAACGGTAAGCGCTTTCACAACTTAATGTTGCTTCATCAGACCACATCACTACAACTGATGCTTGGTTAAATACTAGGACAATTAGTATGACATCACAATTTAAAGAGATATTACTCCACTAACATAAGAACATATATCGACATCCGTAAGAAAAATGCATAAAATATATAGAAAGGTGTGTATTTACATACAGTAATATTTAAAAAAGGGGGGAATGTCATCCCTGATGGATATTAAAAAAAAAAAAAAAATATATATATATATATATATATATATATATATATATATATATATATATATATACATATACACACACATTTTGTGCACATATAACCATAATAGTACAATGTGTACCTGCAGCCGTTTGGTTTTTGCATCTTCATGTATTCATTCGGCCCTGGGAATCTATTGGCTTCCAATAACAGCTGCCAAAATATTTCTCTCACCTCTATCTTATTTTCCCATGGCCCCCCTCACATCACATTGCACCTTCTCTACAACAAAGAAACCCCATTTTGCTTGGGTACATGTCAGTGTATGTTTAAACAAGGCATTTTTAATATCTTCAACTCTAATAGCATATAAATGCTCAGAAATCCTCCTTCTGAGTTTACGAGTAGTTTTTCCAATGTAAAATGCACCACAGGTTTTACATAAGGCTAAATAAATCAAGCCTTCACTATTACAATTGGAAAAACTACTACTCTGAATCTGATAGTCTCTTGACAGGATGTGTACAGAATCCTGTCTAAGTATATATGGGCATTGGGCACATGCCCCACATTTGTAGGTTCCCAATTTCTTACATGAAACAATAGAACCATTATGCTCCAGCAAATCCTTGAGGTTCTTGCCTTTTTTATATGTGAATCCTAGGGTGTTAGTAAACAAAACGTCCAACTTTGAATAACACCTAAACCTGCTCCAGTGTTGAATAATGTTTTTAACCCTAGAGGTATTCTGATTATAAAACATCACATAATTACACCCAAGGTTTCTTGATTTTATCCCTGGTAACATCACCCCTGGTTGTTGTGTGGTACCCTGCACATTTATTGGTACTGTCACACTTGTATCTCCTGTTCCCAAAATAGGGGCAAACCTATCCTTTCTCCCATTCTTTATGTCCTCCAAAACCTCATCAATTAAATAGTTAGGATACTTCCTAGATATAAACATTTCTTTGACTCTCTGACTTTCGTCTTCGAAGTCCGAGTCCAAAGAGGCCATCCTACAACTACGGACAAATTGTCCCTTGATAATGCTTCTCTTCTGTTTAAACGGATGAGAACTAGTAAAATATAAGTATGAGTTAGAAGAGGTTTCCTTTCTATATACATTAGATGTAAACTGCTGTCCTAGGACGTCTTTTTTAATAGTGACGTCCAGAAAGTTCATATAGTCATGTATAATATGGGAAGTAAATTTCAAAAAATTAGTGGTATGGTTTAGATAGTCTATGAATTCTGTTAACTTTTCCATACTACCTTTCCAAAAATGCAAATATCATCCAGGTATTGTTTGTAATATACCCAATATTGTGCATATTCAGACTGGAACACAAACTTCTCTTCCCAAGCCATGAGCACAATGTTGGCATAAGTAGGGGCACAACTTACCCCATGGCCACTCCCTGGATCTGTTTAAACAACTCACCCTCAAAAATATAAAGTTGTGTTTCAATACCAAATCCATCAACTCTGTATAAACCAGAAAAGTATTGTGGTCAAGTTTTCCATGTTGGTGAATGGCATCCTGGAACCATTCTGACCCTGTAGAATGTTGAATCACATTAAATAAATCCTGAATATCAAGGGTTACAAATATTAAGGAATCAGAATACATGTTGCTATTAATGCTTCTCAAAAATTCCCAGGAGTCCTTAAGCATACCATTGGCCCTCACCCAAATATCTTTTAATTTTATATCCAAAAAATTGGCCAACGGATGGATTTTAGAGCCATTGACTGCCACAATGGGTCTCAGGGGTGGATCCTCCACACTTTTATGTACCTTGGGTATCCCAAAAATAGCAGGGATATGGAGTCTGTCCACACTGAGATACTTAAAAGTGTCCTGGTTTATAAAATTGTCATTCAGCATGTCCTGTAAAACCAAATTAATCTTACGGTATGCTAAGTTAATCTCATTCTTGGATACCCTAACATACCTGTTAGTATTATTAAGCATATCCATCATCTTACTGGAATACAAAATACTGTCCATGAAGACCACCCCTCCACCTTTATCAGGTTGCATCACCCTCAGGTATCTATTTTCTTGAATGGATTTGAGAACTACCTTTTCTTCTCTAGTCATGTTAAATTTACCACGCCATCCACCCCTGTAAACATTCCTGATTTCTTCTTCGACCTCCCTTTCAAAATTTTTTAGCTGGAGGTGTATAAGGGGATTATAGGTACTAGGTCTTCTAATACCACTATTAGTACCACCATCATGTTGCCCCTGAAACATAATATCTAAATTCTTTTTCCGTAGAAAAATCCTCAAGTCTATTAAGCTATCCACTAAATTACCCCCTGTAGAGGGGATGAATTTAAAACCTTTTGAAAATAAAAGAAAATGGTTCATGTCAATCTCCTCACTGCTGTAATAGTAAATTTTAAAGTCATGTAGGGTGTGACATGGTCCATCCACAGTAATATTCCCTGTACTCCATTGGTCCAACATGTTGGCTAGTCCCCCTTCCTGGCTACCACACTTATTTATCTCGTGCTGTTTGGGGGACCCCTGTAAAAATACCGCACAGGGGATTTGTGCCTTAACCTATCTGATCTCCTAAGTTCAGGGAATTCAGTATTGTTTGAATCCTGATGTTCCCCCATCCCTGAATCACTGTAGATCACTCTATGGTCCATAGAGTCCCAGACATTGTGTCCTCCTGGTGGAAAAGAAGAGGAATAAGTACTGTGTTGTGGTCCAGATTTATCAAAAAAAATATTATTTTTTCAACCAAATTTGTTATTCTTAGGGTATGGGTATGCTTTTTTCTGTCTGTAATCCCTCAAATCCCTATCTATTTTGCCACACTTCCTTTTAAAAATAACATGACATTTTTCTTCCACCTGTTGCTTAATAATAAAATATTTTCTCTTCTCAATTTCAACAGAAAACATAAGAGCATTGGTCACTACTTCATTAATGTATTCTGTCTCCTGATATACTTGCCCCATAATCCTTTCATTTTCTTTAATCAGGGCTTTCATGACTTCAAAACCACTTCGGTCAAAAATACTCAACAATTCTTCGTGAAAGGGGGAGCCTTCCACTACATTGTTCAGAAACTTATAAAAACGCAATCCTTTGGGTACTATACCCCTTTTAATACAGTCATGCAAGTAACAATTGTCAATACCCAGAGTTTTATGTTTGTAAATTAAATCAGTGAGTTTTTTAATATTGGCTCTATAAGACACTTCACTGTCTTTCTCAACATCCCGGTCATTAAATATAAAGTTATTATCAGTACCTTGGTGACTGGAAAAAGACTTGTAACTAACAAGCCATGAAGCCAAAGATGAAGTATCCGTCCACTCATGCACTCCATAGTCACCATTAGCCATACTATCAGTCATTCTCACAGGAGCATGTCCCTGAACACCACGTTCCCCTAAAAGGGAGGACTGTCCATTCGGACCTTGGTCCTGGGAATTCAATGCCAAATGATTGTAACAAAATTTAGCTGAAGCTCCCTTCTGTAATGCAGCCTCACCTCTAGTGCCCCTCGACGGCAAACTGGAAGAAGTTGCCGTTACTTCCTTTACAGGCACATCAGCCTGTCTGCGATCCAAATCAGCTTCCTGATTGCATTCAGGAGTGGAAATGCAATTCTTCTTGTGGATAGACCTCATAGGGTTGATATCAAAAGAATTGTCTTTCCCAAAGAGGCAGAAGGTAATAATAAAACATGAGCCTGTAGGTGTAAGCAGCAGCAGGTTTAATCACATAAACGCCACACAATACAAAGCATTTTCATCCACCAGACTTCTTCAGATGTAAAATGAATGAATGAAGGCTGTGCCTGCTTATATACCCCTACCAATTTAATTAATAGTTAAAACAATTGTTTAATTGACACCAATTAAATCCTGTAACTAAAATATTCGTGACAACCTACAAACTTGTCACAAATACAGATGAAAGTAGATAAAAACATGCACATTTTTTAAAAGAACTTTAAAATAAATATATAAATACTAAAGCCATCACAATGTGTTGGACAGATAAATAAACTTGAGTCAAAAACCAACAAAAGGAACTTCCAAAACAATATATGTACTTATTTTATAGTTTTGCAGCTCTCATTTTTAAAATAGGGGCAATGGATATGTATTCATTCAGCCCTGGGAATCTATTGGCTTCCAATAACAACTGCCAAAATATTTCTCTCACCTCTATCCTATTTTCCCATGGGCCCCACCTCACATCACATTACACCTTCTCTACAACAAAGAAGCCCTATTTTGCTTGGGGACATGTCAGTGTATGTTTAAACAAGGCATTTTTAATATCTTTGACTCTAATAGCATATAAATGCTCATAAATCCTCCTTCTGAGTTTACGAGTAGTTTTTCCAATGTAAAATGCACCACAGGTTTTACATAGGGCTAAATAAATCAAGCCTTCACTATTACAATTGGAAAAACTACTACTCTGAATCTGATAGTCTCTTGACAGGATGTGTACAGAATAGGTTTGCCCCTATTTTGGGAACAGGAGATACAAGTGTGATAGTACCAATAAATGTGCAGGGTACCACACAACAACCAGGGGTGACGTTACCAGGGATGAAATCAAGAAACCTTGGGGGTAATTATGTAATGTTTTATAATCAGAATACCTCTAGGGTTAAAAACATTATTACTCAACACTGGAGCAGTTTAGGTGTTATTCAGAGTTGGACGTTTTGTTTATCAACACCCTAGGATTCACATATAAAAAAGGCAGGAATCTCAAGGATTTACTGGAGCATAATGGTTCTATTGTTTCATGTAAGAAATTGGGAACCTACAAATGTGGGGCATATGTCCAATGCCCATATATACTTATACAGGATTCTGTACACATCCTGTCAAGAGACTATCAGATTCAGACTAGTAGTTTTTCCAATTGTAATAGTGAAGACTTGCTTTATTTAGCCTTATGTAAAACCTGTGGTGCATTTTACATTGGAAAAACTACTCATGAACTCAGAAGGAGGATTTCTGAGCATTTATATGCTATTAGAGTCAAAGATATTAAAAATGCCTTGTTTAAACATACACTGACATGTCCCCAAGCAAAATGGGGCTTCTTTGTTTTAGAGAAGGTGCAATGTGATGTGAGGGGGGGCCCGTGGGAAAATTGGATAGCGGTGAGAGAAATATTTGTTATTGGAAGCCAATAGATTTCCAGGGCTGAATGAATACATACCCATTGCCCCTATTTTAAAAATAAGAGCTGAAAAACTATAAAATAAGTACATATATTGTTTTGCAAGTTCCTTTTGTTGGTTTTTGATTCAAGTTTATTTATCTGTCCAACACATTGTGATGGCTTTAGTATTTATATATTTATTTTAAAGTTCTTTTAAAAAATGTGCATGTTTTTATCTACTTTAATCTGTATTTGTGGAAAGTTGGTAGGTTGTCATGAATATTTTAGTTACAGGATTTAACTGGTGTCAATTAAACAATTGTTTTAACTATTAATTAAATTGGGAGGGGTATATAAGCAGGCACAGCCTTCATTCATTCATTTTACATCTGAAGAAGTCTGGTGGACGAAAACGCTTTGTATTGTGTGGCGTTTATGTGATTAAACCTGCTGCTGCTTACACCTACAGGCTCGTGTTTTATTATTACCTTCTGCCTCTTTGGGTGCCTGTTGTAACCTTATAAGAAAACACACATGAGTAAACTGGAAAAAGTACAGCAGAAATATAACAAGGTTATCCATGGATGTAAAAATTTAAGTTATTATGAAAGACTCAAACATCTGAACTTGAACAGTGTCTCTTACAGATATTTAAGATGAGATCTTATTTAGGTATATAGGGCATTTAGAGACAACTGCCTCTGGGAATGTCTGGGATTATCAACAAGTAGTAGAGAATCATCCGACACCCTATGTAGAAAATTCTGTAGGAATGAGAAGTGTACTAACTGACTCTCTGCTTGACATGTATGGGCAGTGTATTCCAGAGTCTGGGTAGTCTCTGGGTAAGGAACCTATCCCTCCAGCATGTTTTGTTCATTGTGATGACAACGTTTAGATCCCTGGAGTGTGTGGCTCTGAGGGATTGGGATTTCTTTAATTGTAGCATGTCCAACAGCTCTGGGCTTGACATGGCCTTGTATGTTAAGCAGAGATCACCTCTGAGTAGATGATATGCAACAGAGTACAACTGGAGTTTTT
Organism: Protopterus annectens; assembly: GCF_019279795.1. NCBI lineage: Eukaryota > Metazoa > Chordata > Ceratodontiformes > Protopteridae > Protopterus > Protopterus annectens. The sequence continues at coordinate 1,345,798,295 of NC_056739.1, read as the reverse complement.
TTAAGATGGTCAGCATAGGGCATCTGCTTTAGGCATGTGATTCTTTTCATGAGGTGATATTCTCCTTAAATATCATTCACCATTTAGATCAATGTTTATAAAATGCTCTCATAGTAATATGATCTTTCCATAACTGTATAAGTAATCTCTTTCCATCTTCATTCCTTGCTTTCTCATTTATATTTTTTATTCCTTTTCCTATTTTTATATATTCCTTGGTTTCCTTTATCTCTAGCCATATTGCAAGATGATCAGAAAATTCTGTTTTAACTGCCTCCTCTTCTCCTATAACTAAACCTTCTAATACTATTAAATAATCTATTATAGTTCTATATTTATCCCTTTTGTGAGTCCATGAATTTTGTCCCAAAGTTTTAACCTACTACATTGTATAACTTCTAACATTTTTCTTATATCATTTCCTTTCTTTTTATGCTTGCCTCTTAAATCATAATTAAAGTCTCCTGTTATTATAGCATTCATATTTATCACTACATAGTTTAAAATTCAATGAAATAAGCTTTCCCTTACTTTACAATTAGTATAAGCATATAATGTTATAATTCTATAAACTTTTTCTTTCCATTTGAATCTACAATGGTTAATCTTCCCATTTTTGCTAAAGTAATCTAAAAGCTTTACTGTAATTCTACAGAATACAACTATTCCAGAACATCTCTAATTTTCCAAATTCCAGATTATCTTTCCTCCCCATAGTTTCTTTGTTTATAATCTTTCTTCATTTGTTAAAAGTCTTGTGTCTTCTAATATAAGTGCATCTACATCACATGTATTACACCAATCACAAATCCCTATTCCACTAATTGTATTCTTAATAGTTTACAGAAGGCACTCTAAAATTTTCATTTTTTTTCTTTTTCTTAGTTTCATGGTTTCCTAAGTTCATAGCTAATTATTACACTAGCTTTCTTAATAAGCCATTCTAAGCCTAGCCAATTTCCCTCCCAAAGGTGAGAATCAAACACTGTGTGTCTGTGAGTCACACACCTTACCATTATACCCACCCCCAGTCATTAGCTGTATATCATCTTTTTCATCCATTTCCTTTATTTTTCCTTTGTACTTATCCCTTTACATTTTCTTTACTTTTACCATTTTACCAACAGATTCTTTTCTTTTACTACTTCCCAATTTATGCCTTCTTCGTTGCTTATTTCAGAACCTTCTTCTATGTCCTCTTTGTTATGTCTTTCTCATCTAATTTTTCTTCTATTTCTACTACATCTAAAATGTCTTCTCTTTGTTCATTCCCTTCTCTTTCTTTCTCTCTTTCTTTACTCTTATTTTCATTTTTGCAATCCATCCATAAATGTCCAATTTTGTTACATTTATAACATTTCAGTTCACATTTCTTTGCATCATGTCCCATTTCCCCACAAATATAACATTTTCTTTTGTCACTGTTACTTATCAAATGTCCTCCTTTTCCATAAAAAAAACATGTTTGGGTTGTCCACAGTATTTTACAATGTCCCTATCCCCCTCCACATTTATCATGCTTGGTATAGGTATCATTTTTTTCTCTATAGTTTTAATATAATATTACAATTATAGCTACCAGTCAATAAACCCTTTTTGTCATAAACTTTTGCAATGTCTAGTACATTTTTTCTATAAAGTTTTCAAATATCCTTTCAAAGTATCCCTTTCTACCTCTGTTCAAAATTGTAAGTGAGTTTTCTGTTTTCCTGTTAAATTCTTTTATCACATTAAGATTCTATGGGTTATAATCTTTCTTTTTTTCATATTTACCAAGACAATTTTCCATTGAAAAACAGTCTCAAATATAATGTCACAAAATGTCTCTTTTTAATAAGAATAAATTATCTTAACTCATATGCTTTTATACCCAAATGAACCATTTAATTGTCCCATACTTCATACTTCTCAACTTCTTTGTCTTCTTTACTTTGAATCTTTACCCCATACTTCCATTTTTATATTCTTCTGCCTTTTGTTACTTGCTCTGCGTGTGTTTTCTTTTCCGTATCACCACTATTCTTCAGGATTGTCTCTCCGTCATCCTTTTGTATTTTCTCCATAATGTCTCCCAGGAACCCTCTGCATCATTTTTTGGCTCACTTTGCATGATCATTTCTTTAAGTAAATCAGTATTTAACCCTTCCGACTGGAGGGTTGTAATTATAAATCCATCATTCGCTGACTCATCTCCATCAAATAGATTTCTTTGAAACATCTCCTCAGAATCCTGCACACATTCTCTGGTTTCGATATTTGCTTTCTTCTCCATTTCTCTTACTTCATGTCCTTTTCTTTCCATCTGCCTTCCTGTTTCCCTGTGCTGACTCTGTGCCTGGAATGGAAACAGGAAGTGCTCCTGTAAAATGAATCCCACTCACAACATTGATGAATAGAGAAAGTTCCCTGATGACCTGGCCAAATTTACCTTAGTACTATAAATGCCACCTCAGATCTCCCCTGAAAAGAGGCTACTAGCCTAATGGGACTAACCCAGTCAAGAAAGGATACATAAATAAAATACATCCTGGTAGTGTCTCTCCAGACTTTGTAAATGAAAGTAACACCATACTTGGTAAATTAACAATAACACAGTGTTTCACAGAACTTACAGTGTATAATGGTGACTAACAATAATAGAATATTGAAAAAAAGTTACTGTGTATAACTGTGACCTTATTTAACAATAATTCCAGTATTGCACAGAACTTAGTGTGTATTATGGTGAATTAGAGTATAATAATCTCCAAAATCAAATTTTATTGCAAAAAATGCCTTTTTGTTGTGGAAACAATTCCACAATGCAATGAAAATTGTGTTCTGTGGCATGGTTATAAGATATGATGGTTTACTATCAAAATTTTGAACAATACTTCATCAAATCCACTTACACAAAGTCCAAACCCCAAACACTGAAAAAATTGAACACTGACATTCCAGACTGCAAAATCTCTCCCCCTTCCTGAGTCATGTTAGCAATTGTTTTTAGGTGTGGAGCATTCAGAAATGTCACTGTTTTTTTTTTTTTGTTTTTTTTTCGGCATTTGGGATTTGGGCAATTTGGCATTATGGATTTCATGTAAATATATCGATGATGCAAATAAAATGTGAAGTGCAATCAACATTTTAATAGTAAACCTGATATGATGTATATTAACGAGAATGCATAAACCTTGAATACAAGTTATTTGGTGTGCAGAGACTAAGATGTGACTACTAGTTGTTCATTAGAGCTTCTTGTACCTGTTGAAATTCCACTCACATTGCGTTTTAAGAGTAGTTTTTATTACCTGCTTTATAGTGCAGTATAGTTCACAGATTCAGTTATCGAGGAGATACTTTAGATGTTGGGTATGTATACATCTTTCAAGGATTTTTGACAAGGGAGAGAGTAAGTGTATTTACTGATAGTTGGATAATTTCACAATTTTTCTTCCTTTATATAGTGGGGTAATACATATATTTTTCTATAATTTGGGTACTTTTGATTTTAATATGGACCTGTTAATTAGCATCAGTATGGTGCAAGCTATGGCATCTGTGGTAAATTTTAAGTATTCAAAAGCAAGTTGGTTGGCTGCTCGTAAATATTTCAGTTGTGATAGTAGCTTTTCTATAATTTAATTAGGATTGGCTCATAGGTTCATAGGTGTGTACCTGGAGCCTTTACAAGCCTAGCCCATAGGATTACCCTGGCATCGTGCCACCTGATTTTAGTTCCCAGTGCCTCTGTTGAGTAGAGCCACTGGAGTGATCCCCAGGGTGAATTTTCTATTTCCCATCCACTCATCAAGATTTCTCTTGAAGAGGGCCAGTGAGGTGCTCTGTTTGACATGTATGGGAAGTCTATTCCATAACATGGGCAGTCTCTGGGTTATGAACCTGTCCCTCCAGCACATTCTTTTGATAGGGGTAATGAAATTGAGGTCTCTGGAGCATGTGGTGTGGAGGGATTAGAATTTCTTTAGATGTAGCATTTCTAACAGAGCTGGGTCAGACATGGCTTTGTAAGTCAAGCAGAGATCGCCTCTAAGTAGGCGATATGAGATAGAGAATAGTTGGAGTTTTTTGAGTCTGTCCATATAGGACAAGTGTTTAGGGCTGGCCTAGGATCCTCTTCATGAGGTACTTTTGCAGCCTCTCCAGTTGTTGCAGGTGCCTAGTGAGGTACATGCCAAATGGGGCATTGTACTAGCTGATTGGCCTAATGAGGGAAGAGTAGAGGGAGACAATGACCTCTGTCTTCCTAGATGCAAAACCCTTAGTAATGAGATGTGCCACATAAAAGGACTTTCTGACCACAGTGTTAATGTGGTGGTCAAAAGAGAGGTTGCTGTCAACCTGTGTTGCCAGATCTCTTATAATGCCTTCTGTGTTCAGTGGACTACCATCAATGTGGTAATTCATGGGAACTGGGTTTTTCCCAAAGGGGATGACAACACATTTTTTGGCATTGAGCTTAAGGCCATGGTTCTGACACCAGTTGTTGGCCTCAGTGAGGCCTTTCTGTAGGATATCAACAGCACTTGGGGAGTTAATCATGGCTCCCAACTTGCAATTGTCTGCAAACTTTGTCAGCCAGAGTCCCTTCATGTTGGCCTGGACTTCTGAGAAGTAGATACCAAACAGGAGAGGACCCAGGACCGATCCCTGGGGGACTTCACTCGTGACTGGTTGCCAGTCTGACTTGGAGTCAGCTACTGGTTCAATCTGTGAGCCAGTTTGCAACCCACATAGTGATATAGGGGTTGATGCCTAGCTTAGTGAGTTTTTCTATGATTCCTGAGTGGGAAATGGTATCAAAGGCCTTGACCAGATCAAGGTAGGCTGTATGAACCACCTTACCTTCATCCATAGCTCTGGTGACTGACTCAAATTAGTCTACCAAGTTGAGCAGGCATGGTCTACCCTTCACAAAACCAAACTGTGTGGGATCCAGTGTTTGAAGACTCCCTATATCCTTGTTTATTAGGTCCATGATGATGCATTCCATAGCTTTGCATATCAGACTTGTCAGGCCAATGGGGCAATAGTTCCCAGGGTCTGTAGTCGCACCTCCTATGTGGAGAGGGATGACTATAGCAGTGCACCATTTTGTAGGGACAAATCCTGAGGTGAGGCTGTGATTGAACAGGGCACACAGGTGAGGTGCCAGTTCACTCTTTAGTTCATGTAGAACACAGCCAGGGATATTGTCGGGTCCCATAGGTTGAATGCAAAATGCTGCAATACTATTCTGTATGACCTGAAGGGTATCTAGTGAATCATCTGTTGGATTTTTTTAGTGCTGCAGATGTTACTTGGATGAAGTGAAAGTTGAACTGGGGAAATGGGTTGAGGGTTGGCATAATGATTAAGATGTTTGCCTTATAAACAAAAGATGCAAGGTTTGATTCTCAAATGGATAACTAGCTAGGCTTAAAATGGTTCCAAGGGCAGCTAGCCTAGTACTAACCTATGAACCTGTACAGCAATTGTTGAGTGATGTTTTGGTTTATTTCATTTGGTAGGGCTTAGGCTGTGTAGTTTTTCAGGTTACAGGAGTTTATTTATTGTTGCCCAATATACATTAGGGTTAGAAAGGTTATTATTTTAGAGTTGGGTGAAGAACATTTTTTTTGTCAGTTTGGATGAGTTTCTTTGAGATATTATACAGCTGTTCATATGTCTGGCAAGAGGTTTTTGGGCTGGACTTTATATCATGCTTTATCCATTTCTTGCATTACCTGTTTGCATACCTCTCGATGTCTTAGAACAAGAAACCTGGACAAAGGTTAAATAATGGGGGAGGGGGTGTAAGGCCCAAAAATAGGGACAGATTTTAAATATTGCTTTTATAAGCTTAAAAAGTTGCTAGAATAACAGGTTTTGTATTAACATGCATTTTCTGAAGGATATGTAGTTTGACACTCAAATGTATGCCATTATTTAGTGACTTCAGTCATCACTGATTTACCAGAAAAAAAATTTAATGAGGAACAGACCAAAAGTATGAGGTGAAAATCTGAACAGTTTTAAGGTAAGCCTGTTTGGTGTTTCTAATAAGCAAAGGGAATGGATTAAATCAGACATTTTTTTCATGGAGCCTAACTGCTGAAAATTGATAAAAAGTAAACATAACATTTTTTGACCACTTGATCTAGAGGTATAAATTTTTAGAGAAGGCCAGAGATTTGCCTGAGTGTAGAAATAAGGGAGGTTAAATTGAAATTTATGAGGTTTTGAACAAGGTTGTATGCAACATTTTTATAGCTTTTGGTGCATTGGTAGGATTATAATCGCTTACAGAGTCTGAAAGTAAGCCTGCAGCGGAGATTTTTGTCAGGGGCATTTCTTCATATCCAGTTAAGGACTGTACTCTTATGTGTCTTTTTAAGGGAGAATTTATCATTTGAGTAGAGTTATATATATATCTGATGATGTTAGTGCGTTCATTTTGAATAGTTCAATTATTGTTAAAATCACTGAGTATGATAGTTTCTTGGGTGTTATTATTTATGGTCTATGATAGCATATCTTCAGTTATGGAGAAACTGGTATTTGGTGGGATCTAGATTATAATTATACACAATGACATCTATGAATTAAGCTTTAGTAAGGTAAACAGAAGTAATGCGTTGTCAAGTATGGAAACTGTATGAGGGCAGACACAGAACTCTAAGGTGTTAACATAAATAATAGCTGCTTTGCCTCTTCTTTTGTTTAATTTATCAGACCTGATAATATTGTAGTCTTGTAGAAGAAATTCTTCATCTTTAATGGAGGGTCTTAACTAAGTTTCAGTAAGGGATAAAATATCTGGTTTATGTGAGGATACCCATGCTTGAAGCCCTGGTACGTTATTGGAGACAGCACAAATATTTAGATTAACGATCTTGAGACCTGAGAGCATAGTAGTTGAGATGACTGGTTTTGAATTATTTGGTGATAGAGGAGTGTGATGACTGAGTGACCTGAGGTTTGAGTATATATCTCCTAGAGAGTTAAAAGTGAAGTTGAGATATGGATCTGAGGGTAGAGTGAGTGGTTTTGTGTGTAATTACATATTATTATATGATGCAGGTATTGAGAAGGGGTAGATAAAATGGCAGTTTGGTTTCTTTGTATTTATTGTTTTATGATTTTAGATTTTTGTACTTTTTTGACATTGTTTATTTTACTATTATAAAGTGACTGGGATATTGAACTATTGTGTGAAGCATGTTTCAGGTTGGTAGACACAACTGACTTTGTAGTAATATTATGTGATAGAAATAAGTGGTAAGATTTGAGAGAAGGATTAGCAATGAAATTAGGATTACATGGAAGAGCATGGTGTTGAAGTAGATGATACAGCTGAGTGGTGGTAGATATTGGGAGATGTAACATATAGGCTAGTTGAGTATAATATATTTTAGTGGAAGTTGATATTGGTTGAGTTTATTGCCAATTGGATTATAAATGGTGATAGATGTTAGGGTAATGGCTATGAGTGTATGAATGCAATGGGGGGGGTAGAAACTGGGATATGATAAGCCTTGTAGCCTTGTGTAGCATGGCTGAACAAAGTAAGACTAGACGCCAACACGGAGAAAACAGTCTGGAGGCGTTTCATGAATGACTTTCCCCCTGTAGCTTTTAAAAATATATATTTCACATGTCTCTGTTGCCTTATTTTGTTTCCCATTGTATACCACAGTTCTCAGTACGTTTGCTCTGCATTCTTCTTCTTCATGTGAACCTGTAATCAGTAATGTTTTGCATTTATTTTATTAAATGATTCTGCTTACTTTGTTTATGGCATTTTGCTTTATTTGCATTTATACTGACGCATTTGGCAATGTAAACTGTTTACTGCTTTGCTGCTCAATATGTAGTAGCATATTCCAGTAGGTATACTGTTTACCACTTAGGATTATTTGTTGTTCTTTTTTTTTCTCTCATGGCTCCTCATAGTCTGTTCTCTACACTATACACATTTTCTGTACAATTGTCTGCACATAGGCAGCAGAATGATAATAGGTAGACTGCAATGCAGGAGTACAAATGATATAACTTTACACATGTTTCTACATGATGTTAAGGCCATTCCTTCTTATTCCATTGCTTTAGTTTGTGCACTGCAGTCTTTTGGCAAGCTACTCACACACTGTACAATACAGAATATTAGGCTGCATTAAACACTTTTTTAAAATAATGTATAGCTTTTTTCTTACACAGTCTCTGATCTTTATGAAATATATTCTCATTAAATGGTAACACTACATTTATTTCCGGCAGTTGATATCTATTCACCATTAAGCCCTCCTCCAGCAAAATTACTCACTGAAAGGTCTTCGCATGGATGTTTGCAAATAATATCCATATGTAATGCATGGGGAGTCTGTTCTTGAGCACCAGTATCCTGTGCAAGATATACCGGTCCTCCAAACCATTCCGAAGATGTTGCAGAAGAGGTTTAGATCCCTAGACTGAGTATTTCTGATGCCATTTGACTTGCTGATGTGCAGTAAATCCATCAATAATGGATTTCTGGATGCCTTCTATCCCAGACATAGGTAACCTCTTAGCAGTCTGTAGGATACCAGATATAGTGACAGGGCTTTGAGTCAGTCCATGTAGGACATGTTGTTTAGGCCTTGCATCCTTTTAGTAAGGTATCTCTGTGGGTATTCCAGTTGTTGCATGTGTCTGGAAAGATACAATGCTAAAGGGGGCATTATATTCAATGACTGGGCCAATGAGGGCTGAATAAAGGGTACAATGACATCCACAGATATAGATAGAATCACTTTGTTTATAAGCTGTGCAATATATGAGGACCTTCTTACAACAATGGAAGCATTTTTGTAAAACGTTAGGTCACTGTCCATATATGTTCCCAAATCACTAACAACTAAGTCAACCTTAGGGGCGTATTGTCAAAGTGGTAGTTTCCTGGGGCTGATGGCTTTTGAAAGGATGCAATAATGCATTTTGTGACATTTAGTTTCAGTCCATGATTTTAGCACCAGTTATTTATTTGAGACAAATCTTTCTGCAGGGTGGCTAAGCCATTTGCAGATTCAATGGCTGCTCCTAGCTTGCAGTCCTCTGCAAACTTAGTCAACCAGAGCCCTTTGGTATTGGCTTTTACTTCAGAAAAGTATATGCCAAACAGGAGAGGTCTCAGCACAGAACCCAGGGGGACTCCACTGGTGACTGGTTTCTTTGTGCCCCTATTTTGATTATCTGCATCCTATCTGTGAGTCAGTTGGCAATACAATGGGTGATGTAGGGGTTTATTCCCAGTTTACTTAGCTTTTCTACTATGCCTGAGTGAGGAATTGTAGCAAAAGCTTTGGTCAGATCAAGGTGTGAGATATGTACCATTTTGCCCTTACCCATTGCTTTGGTAACCTGTTAAAAAAAATCCACCAGGTTGAGTAAGCATGACCTGCCCTTGATGGATCCAAACTGAGATGGGTCCAGTGTTTGGAGGTTCCCTATGTCCTGATTGATTAAGTCCATGGATAAGTCTTTTCATGACTTTGCATACAAGGCTGGTCAGACTTATGGGTCTGTAATTGCATGGGTCTGTGTAAAGTCCTCTCTTATGCAGGGGAATGATTGTAGCTGTTTCCCATTGACTTGGTACAAAACCTGTATGGAAGTTGAGATTGATCAGCATATTACGTGTGTTGCTAAATAACACTTGATGCTATTTAAAATACATCTAGGGATATTGCCAGTACCCATCGATGCAGTATTTTTAGCTTTTGATAGCACTTTTAGGATTTGGTCTTGTGTGATAGTTGGAGGGTGACTCAGTTTCAGGTACATCTTGAAGGACAGATGGAGGGGAGAGAGGGCTAAAGCTAGAGCTACATTTATTGTCCAGTAGGTTCACTATATCTTAAGCCTCAGTGTAGGTAAGAATGTTCACAATCAGCTCAGTGCACTGCTGCATTTTGCTTTTGAAATTACGAACATAACTAAGAAATCCCTTGTGATTGTATTTGGCTTAGGTTGCTATTTTAGGCAAAAAATCTTGGCTTTAGTGGATTTTATTAAGTTCCTGAGTTCTTCGTTTATTTTAGTGACAAGGGCTCTAACATTCTGGGAATTGCTCTTCTTACTTTTGGTAAAAATGATTTTCTTTGTATTATAAAGCTTGTTGATATTATGGTTCCACCATGTGGGTTTGTTTCTGGGTGCTGGCCTGCACTTGTTCCTGTGGGGTACAGTTGCTTCTGTGCAGCTATTAACATGCTAGCAGAGTGTGGTGGTGTACATTTCTGCATATTTGGTGGAGTTAATTGGTTTTAGTGATGATTTGAAACTTGTCAATATATTATTAAGGAGTAGATAGTTAGTCTTAAAGACATTTCTAAAGATACTTGATCTTGGATTTCAGTTTTAATTCAAAGGAGACTGCTTTATGGTCAAATATAACAAGTTATGAAGCTATGCAATGGATGGTGCAATATGTTCCCATACTAATAAAGATAACATCCAAGATGTTATTCCCACTAGTGGGTTCTCTTACAAGTCTGGGAATCTCTGTGCGTATGCACTAGTGGTGGTGTAGGTTTCCAGTCTATAGCTGGATAGTTTAGATCACTTAGGGAAATGGTAGTCTCTTCCTAATGTAGACTGAGACATCTCCACCTTTTTCCCCCCTCCTTTGCATTAGCTGGTCAAAATGTGTAGAAAGCATTGTAGCCCTGTTCAACTGAAGTGTTCCCCGGTATTTTAAACAATGTCTCAGTCACTACACAGAAGTCAATGTCCTCCAAGGTGAGAAGGGCTTGTGGGGAGTGAAGTTTCTTTTTTAGACTCTTTGCATTGATCAGTAATAGTAACACCTTCATATTTCCTTCATTTGTTTTGTTATGTTGGTAGGTTTAACAGGCTGCATTGCCTAAAAAGCACTATGGGGGTGAACAATGTATTTGCTAATAATTGAAACCTTAGAGGGGGCAGAAGTAGGCCATCCCTGGTAAAGCAGCATGGTCTGTTGATTATATTTTTCCAGGATGACAACTATCAGACTCCTTTGAATGACATTAAAAACTTGGAGAAGGTGGAATGCTGCTTGGTGCTAGGCTCATACCTGCCTTGGACACATAATCTGAGAGCTCCATCTTGTCTCTCTTCATGTAGTCCAAGGAGATACACCTGAAGTCTCTGACCACCAGCATGAGCTATGACAAAGTCATACTGGTACTTGTTCAAGGTCTTAAGTGCATGCATGATCTGACAGATCATGGCACCAGACAAGCAACTAACTGTGACTCTTTCATTGTGCAGCCTGCTAAAAGGCAAGCCTGTATGTTTTACAATGTCTTGCTTGTCTAACCTCCTTCCCTATTTTAAGCTATCTAATATTTACTCTTTGTCTGTTTTCATTTTTGTACTCATTGTGCTCTGGTTCTCAGTTTCATTTCTTCAACAGACTCATCATTCATGAAATGTTCTGTTATTCCCACAGGTTATTGCAGGCCTCCCATGTTGCAAAATAAACCCAGTAACTTTTTAGCTGCTTTCTAGATTTCTTTACTGAATAGTTTGGCTTAGTGTTTAACATAAGAATAAAAAAATAACCCTTCATGCAAGGTGTTTTGCTGTTTTCAGGTAGTGAGATCTGGCTGATTCATATGTGTATAGCACTAACAGATGTGTGCCATCACAACTACTGTGGTAATGTCCGCTTGGATTTTTTTTTTTGCACCTTCCTTCACTTCTTCACTTATTGATGGAACTACTAAGTGATGGGAAGGGTAATCTACTGGGGGATGAAAACTGAATGCTTGACAAACAAAATCACTGTCAGTGAGTTGCACCAGCAATGATGCCTTTTTGGGGGAATTTCACCTTCTTCAAGTCGGTGCAACTGTGGAGTTGGTATATATACGTTTGGGGGGTGTGGAGGACTTGCCTACCACATCAGAAGGTACAGAGGGGGCTTTCCCCTGCAAAAAAAAAAAAAAAAACACTTTAAATAAAGTGATTTTTGGCAGTTTATTTCCCTGCTAATGCAGTTCAGAAATTCTGATCCTGCATTCTCTTTTGTCCACTCATAATGGAAGTGATAGGACTATAATAATGTAGGCTACTACAGCACATCTCCTAAACAGAATAGAATCCAGTAAACAGATAAGCACCATAATTCAGTCTTGTGACCCTTGTGCTTAGATGTAGTCTTAAGACTGCATCAGCTACAGTGCAATGATAATGTGCACATTTCTCTCTTTCTGTGATACAGTTAGAAAACATCAACAATTATCTTTAGTTTGAGGCAGCCAGATTATTACACAATTTTACATACAGAGTCACAAGACATTCATGTTCCTTCCATATGGCTTCTCTCATTTTAATTTCTCCAAATATTTTAGGTTGCTAATATCAGCTATAAAACAGAACTAATTTTGCCTTGAGAAATGCATCAAATCAAATGCTTATCAGTTGAGGTCCTAGTTCAGTAGTGTATAATATGATTAAGTACACTTGACTTCAACAGTATAGCTTAGATACTAATGTAATTTTAATTATACCACAAACAAATAGGCCCCATGTCTTCCTCTGACCATCACCTTCATCCCTAGTGTAAATATCTGCATAGATCATTTAAACTCATCCAACCTCATGTTCACTGGGAAACAGAAATATTGTCTTATGGGCCCCACTTTTTCAATAAAAAAGACCAGTAAACAGTTTCATAGTGGTATGCATTCCTTATGTAAAAAAATACGTATGAGTGACTGCATTTCTGTATTTTACAGCTTGTTAAAAATCTTTAGAAGCTTATTAAATTTTCCCAAACAGAGCAGTTGTGGCTGGAATTATCCTCTTAAGTTTGTGCGGTAAGAGAAAAAAATGTCTAAGTTATCAGTCATGTGATTTTAAAGAATTGTTAAAGCTGTGTCAGATGAATCTGGAAGTGAAGGCGATAACCGGATTCGTTTTCCAACATAATCCACAAATATTATAAATCTGTAGAGAAAATAGGGCACGAGAATAACCCATGGGAAATGAAGTTTAAAAAATCATACAAGCTGTCAAATAGGATATTGGCTAAAAGTTTCAGATGGGGTGAATAAGAAAGGTGTCAAAGGTGAAGTAACATCGATTAAATGGACAGAATGCGTGGTAAAGGAAATGCAAGGCTGAAATACAGAGGGCAGTATTAACCCTTTCCAGACAGATGAGCAAGCAGTGTTATGTACATTGTTAAAACAACCATACTGTGAAAAAAAGCTCAAGCAAAGGAGTGGAGCTAGGGTGGAGTGGAATTGGGGGGGGGGGATTTTAACTCTTTTTTAGATATCTGAAAATAATGACAGTATTCTTGCTGTACATAGAACTCATTTTAGTTTTTGAATTTCTCAGAGATAAACTCATTTTAAATTGGTTCCTTCTTATTTTAGTTTCATATTAGATTACTTCAGATCCTGATATTACAGTGGTGCAATAAGACAGAAGCAATGAGCTTATTGATTGAAAACCGCTATTACTAGATGAAAAGAAATGAAAGTCACTTGAAAATTAATGCACTTTCATTAGAAAGCGAAAACCCAGTTATGGCAGTATACGAAATCTGTCAGTAGCTCATTTCTCCACAAAGGTACGAGTCAAAACACTGCCCTAGACTATATAGGCAAGCTTAAAGGTTTGTTAATAGCATTAAATGGGCATATATATGATGTCTAGGCAAGTTGGAATTGAGTCCTCCAACAAAATTTGCTAACCCTGTAGAGAGAACCAGCAGTGTCATTTTCTGTGAATAACACTAGCCTTTCTATGTCCTTCACAGAGAAATGTGGTAAGAAAAGTCTGACTGTGAAGGATGGCTAACTTAAGAAAAGTATGCAGACAGAACATAAGGACAAATTTTACTGTATAGTATTTCAGGCTTGTTTTTTTTCTGGTTGTATTTTGTCATTTGAAAAGTTAATAAAGTTAAGCTTTTGGAGAATATATTTCACCTTCTGTGTAGCTTGATCCATGCACACAAATGAGGTGTGGACATTTTTCTTATTAGCTTATCCTGGAATTTTTAGGTTTACTTCGTAATTTGGGTTCTACACAGGATAAAAGTAACCTATAATACCTTATGCAAGTGCAGCCTAATTGTTCATCTTGTCAACATGTATAATTTAGAGGTATAAAAATACTATGGAAGTTGGCAAAAGTTGCTTCCTCCCACCTCCCTGTCTGTCACCACTAACATGTCTATCCTGTCAAGATTAAAATCTTTATGTTAGTTGAGCTGACTGCACTGGCAAAATGATGGAGGGCAAGATCAGAACTTCATGCTTACACATTACCTTAGTTACAAAATGTACCATAAAAGTCTGGTTATAATTTCCAGAGAAACGTGAATGCATGCTCAGGAGAAGTTAACCAGTATAGAAAGTGAATCAGGACACATATTATGATAAATTAACAGACTGTTTTGTTGACTCACACACACAAACACACACACACACGCACACACACACACACACACACACACACACACACACACACACACACACACACACACACACACACACACACACACACACGCGCGTGCACAAATGTATAAAGAAAAAAGGGAACCATGAAACTGAGATCAAACAAAATGAGATTAACTGCAATTAAACATTTCTAGAATTGTTGAAAAGGCTGGATGAGATTTGGTAGTGTTTTTATACAGAGACACAATCATAATTTTGCTTAAAATGATTCTAAGAGCATTTCTGAAATAAAGGGATTATATCTGCAAGAAAAGGCTCTGGTAAGTAGTGAGGGAAGAGGGATTAGTTAAATCTACACAAGTTAGCATTAGGAAGAGAATCCAATGATAGGTAAAAGAGAGATTGATTAGAAGTCTGCAAGTCTGCAAGTGACAGATTAACAGTCAGACTTATGAAACCATACGTAAACAGACATTTTAAACGCATGCAATGCACATAAAGAAGCTGGAAGGTAAAAGTGCTATATTACAAAAAAGATTGATTATAAAACCATACTCATACTAAAACAGAAGATTTCATGGTCACAAATTTGAAAAAGGGATTCAAGTATTGCAGAAAAAGAGTAGAAGTAGAGCATAAATGTATTTGGATTTCATTTTTTTTTAAATTTGAGCTACTGGCAGTTAGTGCAGAGGATTAAGGCTACAAGCTGTTAATGAGGTGATTTCTACAGTACAGGGTTTGATTCCCTCAGACTTCATTTGCCTACTGTGTGACCCTGAGCATGTTATTTAAAAAGACAGTGCCTTAGGGCACTTCGGAACCTGTGCTAGGCTCTTTAATAGTCTTCTGGACTGCATCCTAGTAACTACCTCTGAATCCACTGGAGTGGAATTTGCAGCAAACAAAATGCTTTGACATTTTCTTTTTAAAGCAAACAGAGAATCGGCTACAGGTTCAAGC
This sequence comes from Protopterus annectens, assembly GCF_019279795.1. Lineage (NCBI taxonomy): Eukaryota > Metazoa > Chordata > Ceratodontiformes > Protopteridae > Protopterus > Protopterus annectens. The sequence goes on along the minus strand of NC_056739.1, from coordinate 1,345,782,912 downwards.
AGATCATCTTTCAAAAACTGAATACTGAAGCAGAGCACCTTGAAAAAGCTCTGGCTAGAACACCTGCAGGGAAGTTTGTACAGAAAATAGATAATTTAAACAATAGAACATAATGTTATGATAGCAGCCTGATTCCAGAGAACATGGTAGCAAAGCAGAAGAATTCTTCCTCCTGTAATACTTCCTTGATACTAAATTCCAACTTTGCTCCACTGGTATGCTAACATACATGAGATGGAGTGTGTTCTCTACAATACCTGACATTACACCAATGACACACGTGTTAGGATACCAATTACCCAGGAGCAGGTAATGAGATTCACAAACATTCCATGTAAATGAACCTCATTACCTAGTCCTAGTGTAATCCACTGACTGCTAAGCTCACTGTGTAACCCTAAAGAACACTCAAACTTGGACATCCCCAGGGTATAAAGCAGACAAATGGCAAAGGCCACTACCCCACATGCAAGTGGTCCACCTCCTCCTCATTTATTTACTTATTTCTATATAGTCACACAACAAAAAAGATTATATCACAAGTCATTTATATAAATACATCTAATTGTGAACAATTAATCAAGTACATGTCCTTATATTCAGAAGACTAAATATTTATAAAGTGATTACATATGCACATATGAATGAGAAAACCCTGTTGGTTACATGTATCAACCATTTTCTTAAGTGCATGCACAGTTGTTTTCATTAAGCTGACCTTCCCTAAATTTAGTCTTCAAACTAGTGTCTATTATTTTCTTACTTCAATAGATATATATATTTCCAGGTCAGAGCCTATCCCCCGTGTTTTTTTAATCTAGATCTGTGGAGGTATAAAGCATCATTTTGATTGCCCCTGACGTTGTATGATTGTTCTGTATTGGATAGCAAAGTTTTTGATGGTGGGCAGTGACCCAGTGTTATAATCTTAAACAGGGTTGTACCCAGTAGTAGTGTTGACCTACTTTGTACTGGTACCCAGTTAAAGCTTGGTAATAAGTCACAATTGTGGGTAAAATGTCTTGTTAGCTGAATTTGTGGCTGTTTATCTCAGACTGGAGTGTTAATAGCAGGAGCCCATATTCAAGTCTGAGTATGAGTAAATTTCTTGTGATTGTTGTTAAACAACAATCCAACAATCTAACAAGTTGTTAGAGTCAGCAGGCGTGACATTTTATAGGATAGTTTTAAAAATTGTGCTAGAGTCTTGTGAGTTACTTTTCTATGTTGAATGAAAGTTGGTGCTGAATCAAATGTTAGACCTCTGTATATTTCTTTGGAGACATTAGATATTGCGTTGTTCATATTATCTTTTACTATTATCGGGGATGTACCGGACAGTTTTTGTAGAGTCAAATGTCATGAGACTTGATTTTTGGGTTGATTAACAATTTGTTTATTCTTACCTTCACATGTACCTTCCTGAGTACAGCTTCTCCTCTATGTCAGAAATGGTACTGCAGGCATTCAGGCCGTATACTTGATAATACCTTTAGTACCAGTTCTGATGTGCCAAGTAGAACTGTAGTTATGCTTATGAAACCCTTTGACTTTAACAGGCAACTCCACTAACAAGCGCCAACATAAAATATATAAGTACTGCAGAGTAGTAAACCTGATTTATGTTTTGGAAATTGGGCATAGGGGTCTAAGAGTTCTCATTAGTCTATGCAGCTTGAGGAGAGTTGGAGTCCTTTTTCATTCTGTGGAATTAAGTTATTGCTTGGACTATCATGCTACCTGAGTTGTAGCTCCTTTTAGAATCCCACTGTTAGATTTCTGTCAATCTGCTGAGAGCACAGAAATAAAATTATTTGCTATTTCTTTATGCATTTACTTTTGCTGACTGGGTTAGTCCCACTACTTCTATGACATATTTGTAGTGAAGCCAAAGGTATTCATATTGACTAGGCTAAACATGGCTTCTGTCTTCCTTCACTTCTATCTACCTTCACATTTAAATGACTCTATTGCAGGCATTGCCTTTCACTCTTAAATAAATTATTTTGTAAATACCTACCCTCATGACTTCAGTCAGTCCATAGGGGACACAGTGATGCTTCATATGCCAACAGTTTAAAAAGGAGGAGAAAAAAAAAATCTTCTATAAAATTGTCCCAACAAATTGGAACAATCTGCCAAAGTGTAAAACTTAAGAAGCACCTCTAAGACTCAAATGAACGTAAGTGCTTCAGAGATACAGTAAAATATTCACAACACAGCAGAACAGTAACACAGAAGTACAGATGTGTAAGTAAACTTACCACAACAGTAGATGTCTGAATGATTAGTGCTGCATTAGCTTTAGCTATATGAGTTATATCCTGCATAGGATATAACAGCTAGTCAGTTTCCAAAGTTTCAGGGCACTTTCCACATGCCCAAACCAACAGTCAGCTCGAGCTGAGCTGACTAAAAAGATAGGTTTGGGTGCCAAGACCTTCAAAGTTTTCATGCCTGCAGATAGACAGAGGCTGAACCCTGAAAGGACAATGCTAGGAACAACAAAAAAATAAATGATCACACCCTGGCATAAACAACAGACCAGATAACAAGAGGGATTGAAGGAGGGAGCAGCTACTGCAGCAGTGATCATTCAAACATCTACTACTATGGTAAGTTTGCTTACACAGCTGTACTATGTTCATCATACTGATCACTGCTGCAGTAGACTTAGCTGTACAGGTAGCTTACCATAGCTTAGTATATTAGGCAGATGGAAAGGGGGGGGGGCAGGATCCCCTGGAGAATTGTCCTAGAAAATCTGACCTACACCTATTGAAAGACACAAGCTTGTAATGCTCTGTAAAAGTACATTATAGAGGACCAAATTCCTGTTTATAGAAGACGTCTGGAACCTATCCTTTTCCAAACAGCTGTTGATGAAGGCAAGGCCCTGGTAGAGTGGGTATTGACCCTGTCTAGAATAGCGTGTTGTGGTGAGTATAACAAAAGGTAATAGCCCAAGATAATCATTTGGAAATAGTCTGCTTTGACACAGGTTGTCCCTTCTTCTTACCTTCACAAGAAATTAATAATTGATCCAATGAGCTGATATATTTAGTTCTATCAAGGTAGAGCCTGAGTTGTCTATGGAATTCCAAGGTATGGGGTATTCTTTCTCCCTCATTTTTGGCTTCAGGAAAGAAAACAGGGATATAGTTTGGCTTAATGTAAACTTGGGTACCACTTTAGTCATAAAAGAAGGATTAGTTCTCAAAGAAACCCTGTCTCTCTGGAAAATGAAACTGTGTTGACTCATTATAAGACCTTGCAACTTGGATACCCTTCTTGTAGAGGTCAGAACAATCATTAAAACAGTTTTCCATGTTAAAAAACTAAATTCAGCCAGGTTAGCTGGTTCAGTTGGAACAAGAGTTATCTTCTCTAACTCAAACTTAAGATTCCATGGAGGACCCACCAGTTTTCTTGGATGCCTCTTATGTAAAACCCCTTTCAAAAACATTTTGACATGAGAATGCATACAAAGAGGAAGGTCCATGGGAAGACATGGTGAAATGGAAAATAAATGAACCCTGATTTAGGAGTAAGAAAGGTCATAGGAGAATAACTTATACAAATATTGTAAAACCAGAGAATACGTAGCCTGAATGGTTGCCGGTTATGTTGCTAGCACCAACTAGAAAACCTTTTCCATTTGCCAATATATGATTTTCTATTAGCAGCCTCCATTAATACTTGTTGCACATCCTCAGTAAAGAAGTGCCTAAATGGAATTAAGACTATTATCCAGGCAGTCAGCTGAAGTTGACTGGGGTCATGGTGTATCAAACACCCATGATCTTCTGTGAGTAGATCCATTTTGTGAGGAAGCTTGTGGTAATTGCCCTTGGCCATTTCAAAAAGAAGGAAGAAGCACTGCTGCCTGGCCAGATGGGAGTCATGATATCTAGGGAGATTCCTTCTGATTCTTCTAAGGTACCCTGGATATCAGTAGAATGGGTGGAAAAGCTTACAAGAACATTCTTGTCCAAGGAAAAGAAAAGGCATGTGTCTTCCAGGCCTTCTTACATTTAGTCCTGTAACAGAATCTTGCCAGCTGATTGATCAGAGAGGAGTCAAATAAGACTCTATGAGGAACGCCCCACAGATGGATCAAATCTTGGAAGACCCTCTGATTTAGTTTTCATTTATGAAGGTCTGCCATTGTCCTGCTCAGCTTATCTGCTACACAGAATTGCTCTGATAGTGTAGGATGCCAGTAGAGTGAGATCATGTTGTGAAGCTATATCCCAAGCTAACACGGCTAATCTGCAAAGGAGGTACAGCCTGTTGATGTACCACATGATTGTTGTATTGTCTGTAGCAACTTGAAGAGGTCCTGGGGATCAAAGATGATTCTGAGAGTTGAGTACCTTGATCAGGGCAAGCATCTCTTTGATATTTATGTGCATGCATCTATCCTTGATTTTCCATGTACCTTGCACTTCTATCCTTCTTGAAAATGCTCCCCAAACAAAGCTCAAGGTATCTCTGGTGACTGACTGCTTTGGAACATGGAGGGAGATGGAAAGACTTGGATTTAAGGATATTTGATATCTCCACCAAGTGATTTCTCTTCTGACAAATTGGAGCACTGGGATTTGAAAAAAACAAAGGATGTTGGTGTTGGGACCAATGAGACTTCAGATGTATTTATTTATGTATTTATTTGTGTTTATTTAGACCAGTTGGCACAATGGCTAAGGTCCTCACCTCCCATGCAGAAGGTACAAGGTTTGGTCCTGACCTCCAACCAATGCCTGTTTAGAGTTTGCATGTTCTCCCTGTGTGTTTGTGTGGTTCCTCCCACCTCTGAAAAACATGCTGAGTGTTTCATAGTTTCATAGGTTCATAGGTTCATAGGTTGGTACTAGGCTATCAGCCCTAGGGCCTATACAAGCCTAGCCATAACAATTCCCTGGCTATTTCTTCCCACATTATTTACTTTCCATCTCAAACTCACCAATGAATGGAGCTGTGGGCAGCAAGACAGACTCTATATTTTGCCCTACAGGGGGAAGAGTTGTACAGATCAACCACTTTGGAGCATCAACTGTGGTGTGCAGTATCCTCAAGATAGGAGAACATGGATCACAGACTGCATGCCGTGGCAGGGCTAGCCACTCAATAGCATACCTCTCAACTGCCCAGATTTTCACAGAATGTCCAGATTTTTGACTCCTATTTTTATTCAGTTCCTCATAAAATTTTGATTTTCTGGAAAATTATTGGCAATTCCTTGAGGACTGAACTCAGAAATTAATGACAGGCATTTGAATTTCAGACTTTATACCCTTCAGAAAAATTCATGCTAATGCAGAATCTGTCATTCTATCAACTTTCTAAGTTTATAAGAGCAATATTTAAAAATTGTCCCTATCTCTGGGCTAACAAAGAAGCTAAGAAAGTAGTTGCAATAGCAAAGAATAGGGCATCAGAGGCACTCTACCAACTTCTGGAAAGTGACCCATTAGGTGGCACAAAGAAAATATATCAGGTTGCAAAGCAAAGACAGAACGATAAAGAAGATAGTTAGACACTCTTCATAAGGGATCCCAACAACAACCTACTCACCAGTCCACAGGACATCAAAGGCAGATGGAAGGAGTATTTCCAGATGTTTCTGAATGAAGAAAACCCCACAGAAGCCCTACTGGCCCTGAAACAGCCTAGGATAAGAGAATAAGAGGATCCTACCCTAGAAGAAGTAGGAATAGCACTAAAGAAAATGAAGTCAGTGAAAGCAGTAGCCTTAGATGAGGTCACAGCAGATATGATAAAGATGCTGGGTGAGATAGGGGAGAAATGGCTCCTGAGGGTACTCATAGCATTGTTTAGAGAAAGGCATATCCCAGATGACTGGAGAATCAGCATACTTGTGCCAGTGTATAAGAACAAATGGGACATCCACAACTGTGGGCAGTACAGAGGAATCAAACTCCTATTACATTGCATGAAAGTTCTAGAGAGGGGGATTGATAAACAGATACGCAGACAGTAGAATGCAAGATGATCATAAACAAAGACATTGGGGACCTACAGACACTAGATCCTACCCAGTTCGGCTTTGTCAAGGGCAGATCCTGTCTTTTGAACCTGGTTGACTTCTTCGAAACAGTCACCAAAGCCATAGATGAAGGGAAGGTAGTCCACACAGCCTATCTGGACCCTGCAAAGGCATTTGACACAATACCCCACTCGGGCATCATAGATAAGCTATCCAGCTTAAATATAAACCCCTATGTCACAAGATGGGTCGCAAACTGGCTCAAAGACAGAACCCACAGAGTGAGAGTTGCTGGAGCCATGTCAGACTCAAAACCGGTCACAAGTGGCGTCCCACAGGGTTCTATCCTGGGACCACTCTTGTTCGGTATATACTTTTCCGAGGTACAGGCAAACGTGGAAGGACTATGGCTCACCAAGTTTGCAGATGACTGCAAACTGGGCGCCATAATCGACTCTCCAGCTGACACAAACATCCTTCAAAAAGGTCTCACAGAGACAGATAACTGGTGCCAGCGCCATGGTTTAAAGCTAAATGCCAAAAAATGTATTGTCATACCCTTTGGCAAAAACAATGTCCTCACAAATTACCACATAGGCGGAAACCCATTAAGTACAGAGAAAGTTATTAGGGACCTGGGGACCCAAGTTGATAGCAATCTCTCCTTTGAAAACCACATTGCCAAAGTGGTTAGAAAGACCTTCTACATAGCCCACCTCATCACGAAGGGTTTCACATCTAGACCAAGAGAGGTAATCGTGCCCCTTTATTCATCCCTCATCAGGCCCATCATAGAATACAATGCCCCTTTTGGGATGTACCTTACCCGACACCTGCAGCAATTAGAGAGAACCCAAAAGTATCTCACCAAGAGGATCAAGGGTCTCAAACAGATGCCATATGCTGCTCGGTTAAAAAAACTCCAGCTCTACTCAGTTGCATACCGCCTACTTTGAGGTGATCTATGCCTGACATACAAAGCTATGTCAAATCCAGAATTAATGGACATGCTCCACCTCAGTAAATCTAAATCCCTTAGAGCCACACGCTCGAGGGACTTGAACCTCAGCACAGAAATAAATAGAACTTGCTGGAGGGACAGGTTCATAACCCAGAGGCTCCCTTTGCTCTGGAATAGAATTCCAGTTCATGTGAGGCAGAGCACCTCACTGAATCTCTTCAAGAAGAATCTCGATAGGTGGATGGGGGATCATAGGTTTGTCCCAGGGATTACTCCCGTGTCACTATTAGACAGAGGCACAGTAAACTAAACCTTAAAAAGGGCACAATATACTCAAATCAAGGGGTGGCGTAAGCCATACAGAATCGGGCTAGGCTTATAATTGCCCCAGGGCAGATAGCCTAGTATGGTATGAACCTATGAACCTATGAGCAATTCGGATTCAGATCAGGGTGCAGCACAACTGACCTGATGTTTGCAGTGAGACAGATAGTTGAGAAGAAGCTAGAGATGAAGAAAGAGTCCAACTGGGCATTCCTAGATTTGGAGAAAGCATATGACAAGGTCCCAAGAAAGCTCATCTGGGCAGTACTGTGGTGGTTCAAAGTCCCAGAAACATTGGTAGAATTAGTGCAGGCTATGTACAAGGACTCAATGACTCAAGTACGAACAGTGTTCAGCCTCACAGAGGGGTTCCCAGTGGGAGTGGGTGTACATCAGGGTTCAGCTCTGAGCCCACTGCTGTTCATATTGGTGATGGACTATATTAGCAAACAGGTAGGAGGGGACAGATCAACAAAGTTGCTGTATACAGATGATGTGGCATTACAGGCAGCAGACTCTGAGCAAGAACTCCTGCAAAGTATAGAGCAAAGGAATGCAAAACGTAAGGCACATGGGATGAAACTAAGCACAGATAAGATAGTGGTAATGGCAGCAAACCGGGAAAATCAGAAGAAGAAGCTGAGAATTGAGATAGAAAGGAAGATAGTGAAACAGGTAAACAGCTTCAAGTATCTGGTTGGGATGGTTGAAGAGAAGGGAAGTTTGAATGAAGAGGTCAAAGCTAGAATCAGGGGGGCTGCAGCCAACTGGCGTAGGGTATCAGGTGTAGTCTACGACAGAAGAAGCTGACAAGTTTGTTCTACAAAACAGTGATGCATCCAGTACTACTGTATGGTACAGAAATGTGGGCAGTAAAGGCAGAGCAAATGAAGAAGCTAGAGGTGATGGAAATGAAGTGCCCAAGAAGGGTAGTAGGATGCACTCTGTGGGACAGGTGAAGAAATGAGGACATAAGAGCAGAAGCCAAAGTAGCTCCAATTGCAGAAAAGATCAAAGAGAACAGATTATGGTGGTTTGGACATGTGCAGAAAGGCAGAAGACAATCTGGTGAAGGAGATTTGGGACAGACAGGAAGAATGTAAGAAGAAACGAGGATGTCCAGCAAAAAGGTGGATGGATTGTGCAAAAGAAGATCTGCAACAGGCAGGCATGAGTGTCGAAGAAGGCAGGAGAGTGACATTGAATTGAAAGCGATGGCAACAGTTAACATGATTCCCTGACCCCATGTAGAAAATGGGAAAAAGGGGGTGATGATGATTATGTGACATTTGTTTACTGGGAAAGTCTGACTGGGCCATAAAGTGTCCATTTTCTGTGGAGGCCCAGGAAGAAAAGATCCACAATCACAATCTTTCAAAAATTAAGTACTGATATTTTAAATCTCAAAGTATCATGTTACACTACAAAATATAAGCGTGAAAAAATGTTGTAATGAGAAAAACATACAGTATGTTTCTTAGTTGAATACAATAGAAAACAATAACATGAGATGGAGAAAATATGTCAGGAAAAACTGAATAATCATATTACTTGTTATATAGATTAGTATGTGATAAATGAGACCTGAGACAATTCTAATAAGATTTTTAAAGAGATATTAGCGATTATGTGATTAGAGACAGTGAGGTGAAACTGAGTGTTGTCTTATTATGAAAGATGGTGTCCATATTATGGTTATAGAAGGAAGAAGAAAGAAGGATGGAGAGAAGGAGATTATAAGAAGAGTGCAGGGTAGGGTGTCTTCAGGTAGTTTAGGTGAGTATGGAGGAAAGGAACAGAGTAGGAGGCTGGAGAGGGTTGTGAAGTGTGATTTTGGTTGAAGGGGGTGAGTGAAATATTATGAGTAAGTTCAGCCAGGAATGGCACAGGAGCAGGTCCAAGATTTTGTAAACCATTATATTTTTCTCATGTGAGTCTTGCAAAGGGGATCACGAGAATCATAGATTCCATGATATCCAAAATCCTCAGATATTCCCTTGCAGTGACAGAAGTCTGAGTGGAAAACCTTAGAAATAGAGCTACATCTATTTTTTTCCTGTTTAATAAAAGCTTTTTCAACTGAGGTGTCTAGCTGACAACCCAGGAACACAATCCTGTGAAGGAGGCAAAAAGAGTTTTGAATATTCTCTTGAAACCCCAGCTTGTGCAAGAGATTTCTCACCCAAGTGAGAGATTTCTGACACTGAAAAATACACTGCAAAGATAAGACAATCTGTTGTTGTCTTTCGGCTTTTCCCGGTTAGGGGTCGCCACAGCGGAACTCCGGTCCGCTAATGATTGGCAGTAGATTTTGATGAACGCCGAGGTACCAGCTCGACGTTCAATCTTCAACGAAGGCACGCCCATTTATGCATGTCTTTCGAATGCCCACCCAACCATGGGGAGGACATGCAGACTCCACACAGAAGGCACTCCCAGCACTCCAGCCATGAATCGAACGGGAGAACCTCTTGCTGTGAGGCAACAACTTTACCATTGCACCACCGCGGATATCTAAAGATAAGAGAGTCTAAATATGGAAAAATGTGGATATCCTGTAGACTACAATGAGCTATAACTGGAACTAGAGACTTTGTGAACACTCCTGATGCACAGTAGGGTAAGGCAAAGATCTGATGATGTGATCTAGACACACACACACACACACACACACACACACACACACACACACACACACACACACACACACACACACACACACACACACACACACGCACACACACACACACACACACACAAAAGAACTTAAAAAATGCCTGAAGTCTGGATGAATAGGGATGTGATGATAATTATCTTTTAAATCTAGTGTTACCAGGAAACTTGAATGAGGAAGAAAAGGTAACAGGTTGTGGAGTGACATCATTTTGGACTTGGGCACTATCACAAACATGTTTAGGAAACAAGTATCCTGAAATGGTCTCCAATTATTTTCTTTCTTTGACACCAAAACATCCTTAAATAAAAGCCTTTCCCAGCCTGGGAAGGAGGAACTATCTTTATCACTTCCTTGGACAGCATATGATAAAGGACAAGTGGAAATAAAAAGAATCTGGTTTGATGGCCGAGTAATTACCCTCTGGAAAGCAGGAATATCCTCCTTCTGTCCTTCTGCCGTCTGTAACATTAATGAATGATCTTCAGAACCCATTTGTCTGAAACTAAATGTTGCCAAATAGAAAAGTGGAGACTCAGACTTTCTGGAAGGGAAAGGGGGTTACCAAGGTGGGAGGGTGGACAAGGTCCCTTGAATAGTTATTCTGATTTGTTGGACTGTCCTTGGTTTTGGGGGTTTCCTAAAATCTTTTACGAACCCCCTTGTCATTTCTTATTAAACGTCTGTTTACCTGCATTTCCTTGAGAGTGTTTATTTATTTCATTTATTTATTTATTTTTTTGCCAAAACTGCATGAGGGATTAGAAAATCCCTTAGAAAATTTGGAAAAGGAAGGCTGAAAAATCTTAGCGGTTCCCTGTATCAACTTATCCCTTTTGTCACACTTTTTGATTACCTCTGCAGTAGAGGGACTAAAAACTAAATCTATCCAAAAGAGACTTTAAAATCTTATTTACATCATCTGGGGGATTCTGAGGATGCAACCAGACAAAACTTATCAAAACAGTACCAGTGTCCATCACCCTATAAGAAGCATCAACTGAGTCATACACGCTGTAAACAATGAGTAGGTTTATAAACAAAAAAAGGCTGTAGAAATGTTCTACTTAAACTTTGTAAAGGCATTTGACAGTTCTACTACAAAACCCCAACCAATATGCCAAAAAACTAATTCTTGAAATTTAATAGGACAGGCAATTAAACTGCAAATGTTTTTATGGGGGTCAGCCCTGCGCCTGCTGATGTGGGTGCAAGCAACCCAGCAGGCCCCAAACTTATATATACTAACTCCATGGCTGCAGCAACTCAAAGGTGGTGGAAATCTCCCAAAAGAAAGGAATCAGAGGTAGTTCACATTTAAAAATGACACTGACATTGATTTCCTATGTAAAACAACAATCGTTATGTTCCTCAACAACTAGTGCTTCACGTAAGTGATGCTAAACGAAGTTCACCTTAGCCACCTGTAGATACTATATAATTCGACATGGTAGACCACACAAAGGTATGTGAACAAACTAGAATGACATGAGTGGGAAGTAAGTTAGTACAATGACTAAAAGCTTGGATAGATAGGATGGCACAGAAAGTAATAGTAAATAGAGATCAGTCAGAAGAAAGAAAGATGATTACAAGTGGGGCACAATATGGGGTCTGTATTGTCTATATGAGTAACATTTCAAGAAACCCAGAAGGAAAAGAAAACATATTAAAAAAGTATTGTCAAAATCAAAAATCTGGTCTGAAATGGTTTTAATGCCGATCATCAAAACTGACTTCCTTGTTCTGGAAAGTCAACAAAGGAAAAACTTCCAAAATAAGTATCTCTTAAAAATAAATTTACTAAAACATTTTTCATGGGAGTAAATCCCCCTGCACTGTAATCTTTGTGGCTGGGGTCTCTCTTACTTGTATTTCTTCTTCTTTTCTTCTTATCAGTAGTAATTGTAGTAGTAGTATTAACAAGGATAGATCAGCTCATCTAAAAATAAGCCCTTTTCAGTGCAGACCCAAGAATAAAAGCTTCACAGATAGGTTATGCATATATTGAAATATACACAAAAAGAAAACCATATTATGTATACATGAACATAAATAGAAATAGATACAGTGTCATAATTTTGTGATTAAAATAAAAAGTAACATATGCACAAAACCAAAAACTTTGAACCAAGTGTAAGCTCAGTACAACATTTAGTTCTATTATTTAAAGCTAAAATTACATATGAATATAAAAGGTTACATAAAAAATGAATAGAACATAAGAGAAGTAGAGCAATTGCTACATGCCAAGCTCTCTGAGTTCTCATTATTTTGGAGTCAATCTGTGTTTGCAATTCGACATTCATTGATTTTTATTGACATTCATTATGATAGTCTCCATTTTGAAGAAAATGAGAATTCATATGGCGCTTAAATTTAATGCAAAAATACAAAGAATATACTAGAAAAACAAAATCCCAGGGGTTCCCCAAGTGTGCGCTGTGGTGCCCTGGGGAGCAGCAGCTTCCTCACAGGGACGCCATAAACTAATAAGCTTAGCTGCAAAATAAACTGCGAACAGTTCATGGTTTGGTTTATTTTGCAGCTAAGCTTATTAGTTTGCGGAGAACTAAGTCTACACCTACACTGTAGCGTTTTAGCAGAACTGGCATCAAGTATAGCAGCGGTCCCCAACCACTGGGCTGCGGACCAGTACCGGGCTGTGGAGCACTTGGAACCGGGCCATCAGGTAAGTGAATGCCTATATGAGTGTGTGTGTCTGTCTGCATGTGTGAGTGAATGCGTGCATGAATACAAAAGAGTCTGTGTGTGTGTGACAGAGATCAGGAGAGTGAGAGCGATGTATGAGTGAATGCAGGAATGAATGAAGAAGTGGCTGTGTGTGAGTGTGAGATTGGGAGTGTGAGAGCGATGTGTGAATGAATGAAGAAGTGGCTGTGTATGTGTGTGAGATCCGGAGAGTGAGAGCGATGTGTGAGTGAATGCAGGTATGAATGAGGGAGTGACTATGACTGTGTGAGAGATCGGAAAAGAGTGAGATCGAAGTGTGTGAGTGAATGCGTGCGTGAATACAACAGAGACTGTGCGTGTGTGTGTATGTGTGTGTGTGTGTGTGTGTGTGTGTGTGTGTGTGTGTGTGTGTGTGTGTGTGTGATGGGGGGAGAGAGTGAAGAGTGAGAGTGATCCCTGGGAGCAGCAGGAATGAGGTCTGTGCAAGTCTGGACCATACCACTGGACACATACCTCTCACCCTCTTAGATCAAGAAATCTAGACAAAGCCAAAAATAGTGGGGGTACAAAGGCACAAAATACAGACACTTTTAAGTACTGCTCTCACAAACTTAGAAAGTTGATAGAAATGCAGGTTTTGCATTAGCATGAATTTTCTGAAGGGTATGAAGTATGAAACTCAACTGTCTGTCATTATTTTCTGAATTCAACCTCAATGATCTGCCAGTGATTTGCCAGAAAACAACAATTTTTATGAGAAGAAGTCCAAAAAATATGAGGCAAAAATCTGGACATTCTGCAAAAATCTATATAGTTGAGAGGTATGCTGGACAGAGCCAAATAATAGGGACAAATTTTAAATATTGCTCTTATAAACCTAAAGTTAATAAGGTTGCCATTAGGTTTGCTTACCTCTCAACCATAGTAGATCAGTGTTATGCTGTTAAGCAGAATGTACACTTTTTTTTGGTAATTGTCTTTTTATTGTACTTTTGAGCTTTTCTCCCCAAGTCTCCTAGTCCAGTCGGGCAGCCTCGTTAAACAAATGTCAAATAAATAAATAAAATATGCAATTCATGCACGCCGCGGGTGGGGGGGAGCACCTTGGGAAAGCCTGGATTCAGCAAGGGAGCCAAGAATTGAAAACATTTGGGCACCATTGCCTGAGGAAATGATACATGATTTAGACTAAGCAATAGCAATGGCAAAGGTGGAAATGAAGAAGAGGTTAGTTATCTCAGATAATCAAAAAGGAAGCATGCAATATGACAAGCGATTTATTTCCTTACTTGTTTTACTGACCCAGCTGGCATCACTAAGACTGCAGCCTTTTTTTGCAAGTAAAACATGACATAATACTTGTAAAGACTGGGTAACATTTAACAAGTACACCTGGAATATTACAGTTCTCTGTGGTGGGGCATTCCCTTTTCCGTTGCTGATTGTGAAGACGGAGGTGAAAAGGTGTACTGGTCATGCATTCCAAGGAAATGTGGTTATGTGCCCATGGAATGCTTTTAATGACTTCTGGAAAGTATGAAATATATATGTTATCTATAGAGATTAATTAGCTTCAGTGTTTGGATGAAATCAGAAAAAAATATGTGAACTTTGTGTTTTGATGAAAGTGATGGTAGATGGTGAGGGTGAACAAAGTGTAAGTTTGCTAACCAAAAACCTAAGAGGAGAAGGGAATGAATGTGAGGGAGATAAAAACAGAATTTATCTTTAGGGTGACAAAATGTTTCATTCCACAGGTTTAGAGAATGATAAAAAAGCGATGCAGATCTAGTCTCCTTTTGCAACTCTGCTGAAGCTAGATAGACGTAAGGTAATGCTAAATAAGATGACTGTAAGTAGGAAAGTAATATTTTATGGTTAGACTTTTGAAGATGCATTTTAAACACACAATCAGGCTGGTGGAAATTATATTTTACCCCATAATGTGATGTCAATGAACTATCTGTTTTAAAGAGCATATATATTCTAACACTTAGAATTACTTTCAGGGAAGAATAGAACTGTTTTAAGAAAATAGAAACAAATGAGAGATGACAAGGACTTAAAGAACTTTAAAATTTCTTACTGAATGCAAGCAGATAAAAAATTAAATAAATCGGACAAACACATTAAAATATCTGCTTTGAAGAAGAAAATTTGACATTTGTGAATGTATTTTTGATTGCAATGTGTACACATTCATAATGCAGTAAAATAGTTTAGGTAAAATGTAATGTATTGGAAGACACACCTGCTAATTTTAACGGGGATGGTTGTTGGACATGATGTTTGCGATTTGTAGTACATTTACTACATCATAAAAGGTGTGATGCATTTACCTACAAATTTTAGACAGACAAGAAGCATGACATTTTATTCAGGTTATCCTAAAAAAATGTTTCAGATATGGAGACAGTTGCTATATATATAATGCATATCTAATTTTTGTGGTGAAATTGGGCATATAGAGAAAACTGTAAGAAATGCGTTTTATAATGTAAAATATAAAGTAATTTATGAAATATGTTTAACATTTGAAAAAAATAAATATGAATGTATATAACTATAAAATGAACAATGGACAATATGTGGTTTAAAAGAAGCAGAGAAATTCTAAGGGCAATGTGCAAAATGACTTGGGGGAAGGGACTATTTTCAGGATTATTAAAAACGTTTCATGTCTGGCCTGTACCTAATATGAGGATGTAATATAGGAATGTTACAAAGGTTTTATGACCAAAAACTGTGTAGAACATTGTAATGCCTAAAGGAAGTATACCTCCTTGTCCCTGGATGAGATGCCCTTACTTATGAGGTGGGCCATGTAGAAAGCTTTCGGTACAATGGAAGTTACATGGTGGACAAAAGTCAGGTTGCTATCAACCTGGGTGCCCAAATCCCTCACGACTGATTGTGTGCTTAGGATGTTGTTATTAATGTCATAATATGTGGGGACATCACTCTCCCAAAGGGAATGATGATGCATTTTTGGCATTCAACTTGAGGCCATGTTTCTGGCACCAGTCATTTGTTTGAGTGAGACCCCCTTGGAGGATGTCCACATCATTTGGGGAGTTGATGACCACGCCCACCTTGCAGTCATCTGCAAACATGGTCAGCCATAACCCACTGGTTTTGGCCTGCACCTCAGAGAAGTATATCCTGAACAACAGAGGCCCCAAGACTAATTCCTGGGGTACACCACTCATTGCAGGTCTACTGCATGAGGTGGCATCCCCTATTTTTATTAGGTGAGTTCTATCAGAGAGCCAGTTTGCTACCCATCTGGTAACATATGGATTGATGCCTAGTTGAGAGAGTTTATCTATTATGCCTGAGTGGGGAACAGTGTCAAAGGCTTTGGCCAGGTCAAGGTAGGTGGTGTGCACCATCTTCCCCTCGTCCATGGCTTTGGTGTCTGTCTCAAAGAAGTTGATCAGATTTAACAGATAGGACCTCCCCTTGACAAAGCCAAACTGTGTGGGGTTGAGTGTTTGGAGGTTGCCAGTGTCCCTCTTAATGATGTCCATGATAATCCATCCCATGACCTTGCAGATCAGGCTACTTAGGCTAATGGGTCTATAATTTCCTGGAACGGTGGACGCTCCACCTTTGTGTAAAGGGATGACAGTGGCTGTCCTCCACTCAGCTGGGACAAAGCCAGTACTCAGGCTTTGGTTGAATTGGGTGCCTAATGGTGCTCCAAGTTCATGCCTGGATTTATGTAGAATGCAGCCTGGGATGATATCAGGTCCCATGGAGGCTGTATTTTTTGCTTTTGAGACGGCAGTGATGACCTGTTCCCTAGAGATAAGGGGAGGCAGGTACTGGAGATTTACTGATTTACTGATGGGGGGGACAGAGGGGTGAAGTTTTCACTGAATCTGTCAGCCAGTAGTAGTAGTAATAATACATATCTACAACATTTGTGTATGTGGTGTACTTGACTACCGGTTCTGAACAGCTCTGGATGCTTTCTTTGAGATTGTGGACATATGTGAAGGCCTTATGATTGTCTCTAGTAGATGGACTCAAAGTTGACTTTAGAGGATTTCATGAGTGCTCTTATTTGCTTGTTTAGGCTAAGGAGAGATTGCTTCCAATTGGACACCTGGTCTTTCTTGGTCCTGGACAGCATTTTTTCCCTTTTGTTATATAGTTTATTTATTGCAGATGTCCACCAGACAGGTTTACTCTTCCTTGCCAAAGATGATTTTGTCCTGTTGGGTATTCCTGATTCCATGCATCTATATAAATGCTTGTATAGTACTTTGTTGTAGATTTGGACATTGGTGCCAGTTCCTATAGAGGGGGTGGGGCTGTGAAACTGTTTATACCATCCCTCAAAAGATTATAATCAGCTTTGGAGAAGTTTTTTTGTTTGACCCTAGCTAGAGGGGGGTCAGGGGAAATGGTGACTTGAAAAGTGACAGCTTTATGGTTGGATCTTACCAGGGAGGATGATACTGTAGGTGTACTGCAGTGGTTACTCATGTTGGTTAATGCCAAGTCCAAGATATTATCACCTGTTGTGGGGGTATTGACTAGCTGTTCCAAGGCATTTGCATTGATACAATTGAGGAATCTCTGGGCAATTGTGCTCTGGCATAAGTAGTTTTTCCAATCTATGGTTGGGTAGTTAAAGTTGCCCAAGATCGGGGTAAAGGGTTGAATCTTGATTGATTTGAAGAGACCCAGATAGGTGGAGTGGGCATCTTGAGTCAAATTTGGAGGCCTGTAGCTAGCTATGATTTGAATAGGCATTTTGTCAATGGTTAACTGCACCTGGAATGTCTCCAGTGTGTCATACTGTTTGACCAGCCTGGAGGTGTGTGTGTTTTTAATATATATTGAAACTCCACCTCCTTTGGGTTTGCTGCACACAGTTTGGGGTCTGAGTTTGTGATAGGATGAGAAATCAGGTAAGGCTGGGATGGTCTCCCCAGCTTTGAACCAGGTTTCTGTAATTGTGCAAATGTCAGCATCTTCCAGGGTTAAGAATGCTTGCAATGAGTGCAGTTTCATGTTTAGACTCGTAGCGTTTAGCCGCATGACCTTTAATTTGCATTTTGTTGAAATTTTTATGTTGGTAGTATCGACCTCATGATGTTTCCTAAAAAAAGCATTATGGGGAGGCACTGGCCTTTGCCAGAAGCCTGAAGCCCAAGTGAGACAGATGCAGGCAATCTCTAGCAAAGTGTCATGGTCTGTTTATCATATCTTCCCAGGCGGTCAGGTACTGGATTCCCCTGGAATGACACCAGAAACTAAGCCAATTGTTAAAGTCAATCATTTTCTGTTTGTATTAAGGTATCATTCTGGCTGATGGTAGAATGCTGCTTAAGGCAAGGGACATACCTGCCTGGGACACATATTCAGTGAGCTCAATCATGTTTCTCTTCATATAGTCCAGAGAGGTATGTCTCAAGTCATTCACACCAACATGGACTATGACAGAGTCATAACAGTACCTGTTGTTAACATACTTGAGTGTGTGTGTGTGTGTGTGTGTGTGTGTGTGTGTGTGTGTGTGTGTGTGATATGGCAGATTCTGGCACCTGACAAACAATTAACTGTGACTTTCTCCTTATCCAGCCTGGTGAGAGGCACATCTGTGTGTCTCATAATGGAGTATCCTATGACCAATATGTTGGGTTTATGGTTAGGGCTTAGTGGTTGCGAGACACAGGTGTGTGGACTATACATGGTATGTGGTGTGGAGGGTTGTGGAGTTTGCGTGTGTTTTTGCCTCTGAGGTCTCCTTTGTTTGGGTTTATTTTTCTTGAGAACCTCCGCATAAGTCGGTGTGGGTTGTATAGTTCTGGGTGGTGATTGAGGTGTAGTGATTGCATTGACAGTCTTCTCAGTGCCAGATATACTGGCTCATGAGGGAGAGAGCATAGACTCTAGGTTCTTAATGTAATTGCATCTCTCACAAATTGTGGCAGTAGGTGGTAGTAGTAGATTCTTGTCCATGTACATGAGGCAGTTGCAACACTGTCTCAGGAGGCCCATATCAACAAGGCTGGCAGGAGAAACCATAGGAAATTGTCCATCCATATTTGTCAGAATCTGAGGGAGAGAGGCCAGGGAGAGCTAAGGTGTAGACCTAAAGCCCAAGTGCTTAAAGCAAAATTAAGAGGCTTAGAATGCCACTTACAATTTAAGCATTTTAAAAACAAGCAGTAATAAATGCAGCAGAAAATATGCAATTGAACACTTTAGAGAACAAGTAGCAGAAAAAGCCAGCTGAAGTAATAGAGTAGGAGAAGGAAACACAAATACTGTAAAAGCAGTTGAATAAAGTGTTTTTTTTTTTTTGGAGCAACAGAAGATAATTCAAGGTTAAGAAACCAAGGGGGTGGTCTTCCCATTGTTCTCTCTGAATTAGGTAAAAAGAGCTAATGAGACTGGAGTGGGAGGAGTGTCCCAGATCAGATTAACAGTTGGGGTGGCCAACTGCAAAACAACCAAGTTTAAGAACAAGACAACAAGGGGGAAGGAGGATGACAAACTATGCTAAAGTTACTAGCTACACTATTTAGGCCGAAATGCTACAGAAATGTTTATCACAACAGAAGAACAGCAGTGAGACACTTAATGAAAGTTTTAAACAGGAAAAAGAGAGAGGAGACTCTAGAGAATGCTTTTAACTGGAAAAAATAATCAGTTATATGATACACTCCTTGGCAGGAAAAGCAGAACAACAAACAGATGCTTAACAAATGGAGAAAAAAAAATCCAGTTAATATCTTTCACACAGTGAAACTTAGCTAAAAAGGCTTTACAAACAGTGAGACAGCAACAAAACTGATTTAACAGGCCCAGTAAAGCAAACAATTGCAGAACAACAGTGCATGTTAGAGTATAGCACTAAAATACAGTAAAAAGTAGACAGCAGATAATAAAAAGTGCAATAAATGGTAGGAATAAGCAATAAGTAGTAAAAATAAGAAAGAAAACATGATAATCACTGTTTATATATATATATATATATATATATATATATATATATATATATATATATATATATCACAGGTCAGAGTTGTGGTCAGTACCCCTCCTCCGTGCAGTTCAGTGTGAATAAGCAGAAACCCTCTGAAAGGCAGGACTTAAGTATTAGAAGGTTCAAACCTGAAACAACTTAAAGAAGCTCAAAAGAATGCTTTCTCCAAGCCCTAGACCAGCCAAACTTTACAGTTAGTGGCCAATCAACACAATGCTCTCACTAAGGTGAAGAATGACTTCTGCTAATCTAAGATGGCCTGGAAAACATGCTCAGAACTGTGATGCCCTTCACTGGCCAAATAATCAAGGAGCCTCAATCCTAACCACTAGCACCAGTGAGGGACATGCACATTAGGAGGATGACAAGTACACACACAGTAAAGTACAATTTCCCTTAAGAGCACACAGAGATCACAGTCACTCTGGGGTTGGTTTGTCCCTCTCTCTCTCCAGATCCCCAAAAAGGCTCTTCACTGGCATAGCTATAGGGTTAAGATCTCAGCCGAGTGGTCAAGCCAAGACCTCCGGCACCCTCTCTGTCCAACCAGTGCTTCGTGTCACTGCCCAAGTAGCTGACACACACACACTTTGAGATTTGATTTATATACACAACACAGACACTCCTGGGGAAGGCAGGCACAGGTTCACTAGCTATGCCCCCTTCTGCCCAGACTATATGGTAGTACCAGCTGCCACCAACCACCCTTATCAGCTACTATAAGTCCCTTTACAAAGGGTGACCAATTCTACTGTGTAATGCTACTATTATCCAAATGGTAAGTGTGTCCAAGACTTTAAGGCTATTTAAGAGTGGCCTGTACAGTGTTACCAAATACATGCAAGCACTGTCAGAGCTTAAATATCTCTATGCAAAACCAGCCACAATTAAAAGGTTTAAATATATGTAATAATAAATAATAACAGAACAAGACAATGCTCAATAACCCAATACAGCGACAGCGAGAGTTCAGAATCACAGAAAATACTTTAAAACAACATGATCTAAGTCTTACTTACAGAGCAAAGACAAGTGCTGGTGAGAGGGTGTTGTTAGATCCATAACAAGATGCAAAATGCCTGCATTTCTGTCTGAGACAGTTCTTAAATTAATAATACACATTACTGCTGTGTTATCTCAGATTACATCATTCTTTTCACCTCAGCCTTAGTTCCCAGACTAACAGGAACTTAAACTTGAACATGTGTCTGTGAAAAATACTTACCTATCAGATGTACAGCTGCTAGGAAGCCACAGAGCAATACAAAATACTTTACATGTGAAACCTAGTAATTATCTCTGTCTCAAGACAATAGAAAGAAACTCTAACTGTAGACATTCTGTCTTCTAGCTGTGGAAAACACAATTGTAAAACTCTTTACTTATTTTCTCAGTGTTTGCAAGTTAACTCTGTATGTCCCAACTTCTGCTATGAAAACAAACATTTACACAGGCATATAGTCCACATACATTTCTGCTCTTTTCCAGCAGGGTGCAATGTGGTTACATTTTTGAAGCTCAGCACATAACATAAAGGTTACTTCCATTTGTAGACAAGCCTATGGATTATATTAATATTTATAATGACATATAATTATTTACATAATTCTAGCTAGCTGGGCTGGCACCATTCACACCCCCCCCCCCAGGAGAACTTAAGCTAGTTTCTCAAGTGACCCTTCAGAAACGTTGCTTGAGAGGGTTGAATCTATCTGGGAATACCTTACCCCATTCCCTATCTTGAGACCTCATCTGTGTTGGCATTGCTTGCCCCACTGCAGTGCTGCACTAAGATATATTCTTGCAATCCTAGGCTCCACTTTAGTAACTTGCCATTTTGCTGGCTGGCTCGATGTAGCCATGTTAAGGCATTGTGGTCTGTAACTACAGTAAATTTCCTTCCATACAGATAAGGCTGAAGTTTCTGCAGTGCCCAAACTATGGCTAGACATTCCTTTTCTACAGCTGCATAGGATTCCTCCCCAGGTTGGAGCCTATGACTGAGATATACCACTGAGTGCTCTTCTCCCTCTGAAGAAATCTGGCTAAGTACAGCCCCCACCCCATGGTTTGAAGCATCCACCTGCACAACAAATTCTTTGCTGTAATCTGGAATGGCTAACACAGGGGGTCCTCCCAAAGCTCCTTTAAGGTTTTGAAATTCCTACTCACATGCTGGGGTCCTCACTATGTTATCGGGCCTGTTAATCCTTGTGAGGTCTGTGTGGGGAGCAGGTATGGTACTATAACTGGGGACGAACATTCTGTAGTACCCTGCTGTCCCTAAAAATGCCCTCACCTGCTTTATGGTAACAGGTGCAGGCCATGCCTTAATGGCTTCCACTTTGGACAGTTCTGGCCTGATCTTACCACTCTCCACTTTATGTCCCAGGTAGGAGACCTCTGCCCTACCCACCTGACATTTGCTGAGCTTAATGGTCAACCCTGCCCTCTGTAGTCTGCCCAACATCTCCCTGACACGCTGAAGGTGCTCTTTCCAGGAATGGCTGTAGATGGCAATATCATCCAGATAAGCAAGGGAAAAATTTCCTTCTCCTGCTAGGATATGATCTACTAGGCTGTGGAATGTTACTGGTGCATTTTTCATCCCAAAGGGCATCTTTGTGAACTCATACATGCTGAAAAGGGTCACAAAGGCTGACCTCTCTCTAGCACTGGAAGTCAAGGGCACCTGCCATTAACCCTTGGTAAGATCAATGGTGGTAAGATACTTAGCCCCACCCAGCTGCTCTAGGGCTTCATCTGACCTAGGCATGGAGTAAGCATCTGACTCTGCGTGACTATTTAATTTCCTGTAGTCCACACAGAACCTGGTGCTGCCATCCTTCTTTGGTACCAACACCACTGGGGAGGCCCTGTAACTGCTGGACTCCTGAATTACCCCTACTTCCAACATGTCCTTTATCTCCCCCCTCAAAGTCTGTTTGACTCTCTCAGGTACCCTATAAGGGGCCTGTTTAATAGGCCTTTGGGGTCTTGTATCCACATGGTGCTGCACCAGGCTGGTGCACCCTGGTTTCTCAGTGGACATGTCCCTAAACTCCTGTAACACTGCTTGGATTTCTCGAAGCTGGGTAGGAGATAGCTACTAGGACATTTCTACCCCTTCCAGTGTACCTTGGTGGACCTCGGTGTCAGTCTGATCCTCACTGAGGGCATCAGTCAAAAGATTCCCCTTAGACTCTTCCTGCAATCCACTGCAAATACTCAGCACAAGGGCCTCCCAATCATGGTAAGGTTTCATCATATTAACATGGTACAGTTTGTGCCCCTGTCTCCTGCCTAGCAGTTTTACCATGTAGTTAAAATCACTGACCTTTCTTACCACCTTGTGGGGTCCCTGCCAAGCTGCCTGCAGCTTGTTGTGTCTGACAGGAATGAGAACCATTACTTGCTGCCCTACAGCATACTCTCTAGCTCGATCATTCCTGTCATACCAAACCTTTTTCTGCTGTTGGGCTTTTGCCAGGTTCTCCTAGGCCAAGCCCATGTGTTCCCTGAACCTTGTACTGAGGTTTAGGACATATGACACAACATACTCACCCTCCCACTCATCTTGAATCAAATTTAAAGGTCCCCTCGGCCTATGCCCATACAACTCAAAGGGTAAAAAACCTGTGGATTCCTGGGGCACCTCTCTGCAAGCAAACAACAGATGGGGCAGATATTTGTCCCAGTCCCTCTTAAACTGGTCTGCAAATGCCCGTAGCATGGTCCTGAGTGTAGAGTGTAACCTCTCAATAAGACCATTAGTCTGGGGATGGTAAGGGATGGTCTTTAGGTGCTTCACCCCACAGTACTTCCACAGACAAGCCAGCAGGTCTAACATGCAATTGGCACCTCTGTCAGTCAGTATTTCTTTTGGGAAACCTACCCTGATGAAAATCTCTAACAAAGCATTTGCCACCTTTTCTGCCTCAATGGAGGACAGAGCCACTGTCTCAGGGTATCTAGTAGCATAATCTACTACCACTAGAATATACTTTACCCTGTGGAACTTGGGGTACTCAAAGGACCCACAATATCCATAGCTACCCTCGGAAATAGCTCCTCAATCACATGCAAAGGCATCAAAGGAGCTTGCCAACTGGCTTACTGAGGGTTTCCAACTGGCCTACTGACAGAACCCACACTGTAAAAGTAGCTGACTCCAAATCCAGCTCCAGACAAGTGACAAGTGGAGTACCTCAGGGTTCAATCCTGGGACCTCACTTGTTTAGCATCTACTTTTCTGAAGTACAGGCCAACACTAAGGGACTCTGGCTAACACAGTTCACAGATGACTGCAAACTGGGAGCCATTATTGAATCCCCAAATGATGTGAATACTCTACAAAAGGGCCTTACAGAAACAGATGCTTGGTGCCAGAGTCATGAGCTCAAGTTCAATGCCAAGGAATGTATAGTTATCCCCTTTGGGAAAAAATCATGTACCCATGAATTACCACATAGGTGGCAGTACACTAAACACCAAAAGTGTGATAAGAGACTTAGGAACACAGGTGGACAGTGGTCTCACCTTCAATAACCACATTACCACAACAGTCAGGAAATCCTTCTATGTGGCACACCTCATTGCTAAGGGCTTTTGATCCAGAACAAAGGAGGTCATTGTCCCACTGTACTCATCCCTCGTTAGACCCATTATAGAATACAATGTCCCATTTGGTATGTACCTCTCAAGACATCTGCAACAACTGGAAAGGCCGCAGAAATACCTCACTAAAAGAATCACAGGCCTAAAGCAGATGCCCTATGCTGACCGCCTTAAAAAACTCCAGCTATACTCTGTCGCATATCGTCTACTCCGAGGCGATCTTTGCTTAACATACAAGGCCATGTCAAACCCAGAGCTGTTGGACAAGCTACACTTAAAGAAATCCCAATCCCAGAGCCACATGCTCCAGGGATCTAAACCTTGTCATCACAATAAACAAAATATGCTGGAGGGATAGGTTCCTGACCCAGAGACTCGCAAGACTCTGGAATAGACTGCCCATATATGTCAAGCAGAGCGCCTTTTTGGCCCTCTTCAAAAGGAACCTTGATGATTTGATGGGAGAAAGGAAATTCACCCCAGGGATCACATCAGTCACCCTGCTAGACAGGGGTCCAGGGAAGTAAATAATGTGGGAAGAAATAGCCAGGGAATTGTTATGGCTAGACTTGTATAGGCCCTAGGGCCGATAGCCTAGTATCAACCTATGAAACTATGAACCTATGAACCTTTGACCTTGTCTCCTGTCTTGCCTAACTTTTGGCATTGCTCACAGGCCCTGCAGTACCCTGTTACATCTCTGGAAATTCAGGCCAATAGAAGTTCTGCATAATATGTCTCTTTCTGCATTTTATGCCCATATGACCTGCAGAGGGAATATCATGGGCTATGGCTAGAATTGCCAGATGGTAGGCTCTAGGCACTACTAACTGCTGCATTCTCTCACACTCTAGCCATCCCTCAGGAGTACACTCTCTGTACAGTAACCCTTTGTCCCAGTATACAAAATCCCCTTCCCTTGAGAATCAGGTGCCTCACTAGCTACCTCTCTCTGGCCTTGTAATGTAGGGTCTGAGAGCTGAGCCTGTCTCAACTCTCTCTTTGTAGCTCTTCCCAGCTCCCCTTCCACAGGATGTCTGGCATCCTCTGACAGCTGTGCCTCACTGTCAGCCTGGATATTACTACTCACCTCTGCCCTTACAGTCACTCTGTCCAAGGGGACATCAGTACCCAGAAGCAGCTGTGGCTCACCTTCAGTCTTACTGCTACAGGGTAGCTCCCTCCCTGAGGTAACCACCTCACCAGTCCTAGCTGCAAGTGTGCAGTCTTCCCAAGGCTACCAAAGCCACATGCTTGTCTCCAAGCCTGACTGCATGTAACTGCATGAACACACAGTACTGCATTATCAAAATCATTCCCTGTCAGGATATCTGCAGAGATATCCTCAAACGCACCTACTTGCTGGCTTCCTTTTCCACCCTCCCAGTCAAGGTGAACCCTAGCCAAAGGTATTTGGAATGCGGTCCCTCCTAAAGCTCTGACGGGAGTAGACTGCCCAGGCAATTAGTGCTCTTCTATAACCATTGCAGGCTTCACAATGGTTATGTCACAGGCTGTGTCTCTCTTAGCAATAGTCTCTTTGCCATTCACTAAGATAGGATATAACTTCTTGTGGTACTTTGGTACCCTTGTTGTATCAAGACAACTTACTGATGGCAGTTTGTCATTCCCATTTACTGGCTCTCCCACCTTTTGTTCCCCACCTTGCCTCCATGGACATCTATATGCTACATGGCCCCACTGGTTGCACTTAAAACATTTAACCCTATGTCCTGCATGTGTATGTGGACTAGTGGCTTCCCCTGCTACTGTTGGATTCTGTTGGGGCAGTCTGGGCTGCCCACCATGGGTTCCATTAGACCCATGAGGAGCACTGGGTGTCCCTTTCCTGTGCAGTGTGCCCTGCTTGCTAGGTATAGGTCTCCCTTCTTCCCCAACTCATCTACACTAAGGTATTGTCTATCAGCTAACCAGATCCTCATGTCTTCCGGCAAAGTGCTAAGGGCTTGTTCCCTCACCAAAAGGTTTGCCAGCCCTTCAAAAGTGGTGACCTGACATCCACTCACCCACCTTTGAAAATAAGTGCTCAGTTCAGCAACATATTCACACACACTTTCATCTGCCTGGCATCTATGCTCATGATACTTTTTTCTATAAGCTTCAGGTGTTAACTGAAAAATTTCTAGCAAACAATTATTTACAGCATTATAATTTAAAATGTCATTATCGGACAGTTTGGACAGAACAGTTACATCCTTACCATGGAGTAAGGGGGTCAATAATTGTACCCTGAGCCTTTGGATAACATTATATTGTTTACATGCCCTCTCAAACATATGACTGAAGCTATCAAAATTATCCCCCTCTGTGAAATGTGGAAGAAATTTACTGACCTTTGTTGCTTCTAGGGTTCAGTTACTCCTTTCCCCAGTACCTCCATGACTCTGGCGAAGGGTCAGCATCGCCTTTTCATGTGGCCTCTGCCTCTCCTTCTCCTCAGCTTGCAGGCATAGCAGTTTCTCATTTTTCTCACTGTCTAGATGCCTCAGGCTCTCTGCTGCTTCGATTTCCAAATGCTTGGCCTCCAACTCAAGTCTGTTTAATTACATATGAAGTTTTAAGTCCTCTGTGGAAAGGTTGAGCTGTCCAATCTCTGAGAGTTGTACATCTCCACGGTCAGTCTGATTGTCCTCCTGGTTGCTATTCACTGATGCAGCTGTGACTACAGCTGCAATCATGTCTGCTTTAGTCAGGTTGGCATGCACCAGTCTTTTAGCCTGGCACATCTCAGCCAACTGGCTCCTTGTCAGCTTGCCATACTCCTCTGCTGACATGCTTGCCTGCTCTCCCTGACAAAGTAAGCTAATAAAAAAAAAACAATGGCTGATTTAGAGTACAAAAACACCTACAGTGATCACTGTACACAAGCTTCCAGGAATTCAATATCCACACCACTACACGCCAATTAATACGTGATGTGGCTAACACACCACTATCAACCAATTAATATTTGATGTGGACATCCCACCACTGCCAAACAATTAATATGTGATGCAGCTGCACTAGCCCAGTAATCAAGGAGCCTCAATCCTCACCACTAGCACCAGTGAGGGACATGCACATTGGGAGGATGACAAGTACACACATAGTAAAGTACAATTTCCCTAAAGAGCACACAGAGATCACAGTTAGTCTGGGGCTGGTTTCTCCCTCTCTCTCCAGATCTCTATTAAGACTCCCCACTGGCACAGCTATAGGGTTAAGATCTCAGCCGAATGGTCAAGCCAAAACCTCCAGCACCCGCTCTGTCCTACCAGTGCTTCGTGCCCCTGTCCAAGTAGCTGACACACACAGACGCTTAGAGATTTGATTTATATACAAACACACAGACACTCCTGGGGAAGGCTGGCACAGGTTCACTAGTGATGCCCCCTTCTGCTCAGACTATAAAGTAGTAACAGCTGCTACCAACTACCCTTATCAGCTACTATAAGGCCCTTTACAGAAGGTGACCAATTCTACTGTGTAATGTTACTATTATCCAAATGGTAAGTGTGTCCAATACTTTAAGGCTACTTAAGTGTAGCCTGTACAGTGTTACCAAATACATGCAAGTACTTTAAGAGCTTAAATATCTCTAAGCAAAACCAGCCACAATTAAAAGGTTTAAATATATTTAATAATAAATAATAACAGAGACAAGTGCTGGTGAGAGGATGTTGTTGGATCCAAAACAAGATACAAAAATGCCTTACTTTCTTTCTGAGATAGTTCTTAAATTAATTTCAAACATTTCTGCAGGGTCATCTCAGGTTACATCATTCTAGTCACCTCTGCCTTAGTTCCCAGGTTAACAGGAACTTAAAATTTAACATGGGTCTGTGAAAAATACTTATCTCTCAGATGTACATCTGCTAGGAAGCCACAGAGCAATACAAAACATTTTAGATGTGAAACCTAGTAATTATCTCTGTCTCAAGACAATAGAAAGAACATCTAGCTGTAGACATTCTGTCTTCTAGCTGTATTTTCTCAGAGTTTGCAAGTTAACTCTGTATGTCCCAATTTCTACTATGAAAACATACATTTGCACAGGCATATAGTCCATATACATTTTTGCTCTTTTCCAGCAGGGTGCACTTTGCTTACATTTTTGAAGCTCAGCACATAACATACAGGATACTTACATTTGTAGACAAGCCTATGAATCATATTAATATTTACAAAATTCTAGCTAGCTGGGCTGGCAGCCTTCACGAGAACAAACAGCACTGCAAACAAACAGCCAGGCCATGAGACAGCAAATCTGAAACTGTACTATACTACAGCTACTAGCCACACTATTTTAGGCAGAAAACATTACAGAAATATTTATCACAGCAGAAGAACAGCAGTCAGACACTTAATGAAAGGTTTAAACAGAAAAAGGATCAAGGAAACTCTAGAAAATGCTTTAAACTGCAAACAAATCAGTTATATGATACACTCCTTGGCAGGAAAATCAGAACAATAAACAGACATTTAAGACATGGAGAAATTGTCCAGTTAATCCCTTTCACACAGTGAAACTTAGCTAAAAAAGCTTTACAAACAGTGAGACAGCAAGAAAAGTGATTTAACAGGCCCAGTAAGGCAGACAATTGCAGAAGAATGGGACAGATTTGTTTGTAGCAATACAAATTATTAAAAAGTTTGCAGCAGACAATAAAAAGTGCAATAAATGGTAAGCATAAGAAATAACTAGTAAAAATAAGCAAGAAAACAGGATAGTTGTTCTTATATATCACAGATCAGAGTTTTTGTCAGTGGCCCTCCTCCGTTCAGCTCAGTGTGAATAAGCAGAAATCCTCTGAAAGGTAACGCTTAAGTACCAGAAGGTTCAAACCTGAAACAACTTTAAAAAAGCTGAAAAGAACCAATGAGGTGCTTACTTCAAGACCTAGATCTGTCAGCCTTTACCAGCCAGTGGACAATCAACATGATGCTCTCACTAAAGTGAAGAATGGCTTCAACTAATCCAAGATGGCATGGAAAATGTGATCAGAACAAACAGCTACTGCAAGCAAACAACCAGGCCCAGAGACAGCAAATATGAAAATGGACTATGCTACAGATACTAGCTACACAATATATTATGCAGAAAATGCTACAGAAATGTTTATCACCGCAGACATACAGCAGTGAGACATGTAATGAAAGTTTTAAACCGAAAATGGAGCAAGGAGACTCTAGAGAATCCTTTTAACTGCAAACAAATCAGTTATATGATACACTCCTTGGCAGGAAAATTAAAACAGCAAATAGATGCTTAATAAATGGAGAAAATTTCCAGTTAATACCTTTCACAGTGTGAAACTTTGCTAAACAAGCATTACAGACAGTGAGACAGCAACAAAAGTGATTTAACAGGCCCATTAATGCAGACAGTTGCAGTACAACAGTGTAGAATAGTTTATAGCAATAAAATACAGTAAAATGTAGGCAGCAGACAATAAAAAGTGCAATAAATGGTACGAATAAACAATAACTAGTAAAAAATAAGGAAGAAAACAGGATAATTATTGTTACATATCACAGATCAGAGTTGTGGTTAGTGCCCGCCCCCTCTGTTCAGCTCAGTGTGTAATAACTGTTAAATATAAGCATTTAACCAATCTTGCAGAATCTGTGTTAGGAAGTTACATCTCAGTAAGACATGCAAATGGAAAACATCTGTGTCCAAAATAATTGTCTCATTTTAAAGAAGCCTAAAATGAGCTCTTGTTGGATACAATGACATGAATAGAATTGACTCACTGAAGTGTGAAACTGTGTCAGAGATACTGAGTCAGGAATGCAAGCCAGACACTTGATAAGAATTAGTGAAGAAAAGTGTGAATGTAACATGTAAGGGGGCCAGAGAAGCTATGTATATTCAATGAATTACACAGTTACAGAGATATTTCTGATAATATGTAGAGTCATAAAATGATATCCTGCTTAACTATGCTGATTTAATTTTACAAGCTTAGGAAATTTGCCAGAACATGATCACATACTTACAAAGAAATTTGTCTGGAGCATTTCTCCCTGGGCCTCCACTGAAAATTGCCTCATTAAAAGTCGGGCTTTCCCAGTAAACAAATGTTAAATAACTAAATACAAATAAATTCTAATGTAATGCCAGTAATATATTCTACAGTGAAATTACAGTAACTGTCCAGAGTGAAGCAAAAATGGGAATAAAGGTGAATATAAAGTTATGGTGTCATTAAGAAGCACTTGGAGTCAACAGAGAGGATGAAGTATATAGTTAGTATTGTAAAGAAAAGCATGCTATACATTTATAATATTCACAATTCTGAACAAAGTGTTTAAAAGAGAGTCTTGCACACTTTACATCTGAAATAGTCTCAAGAATTTTAAATGCTACATTCTTTTCAATACTATATACAAATCAAGGCTTCTAGCTAACAAGGTTAGACAAAAAAGCGTCAAATGTGAATGCAACATGCCATTTGGAAGGATATGATTCCTTAGACATCAGTTTAGTGTTTCAGCAACAACTGAAGTATTCCAAAGAGCTAGTGCACAGGTAAATGAAAGCTTGAAGGGTGTTGAAAACATATCTGATGATCTGTAATGTGGGGTTATACACAAGAGTATGGCAAGAATGTGACTCAACTGCTAAATAAATTAAGACTACATAATTTCAAGTTACATAAGAGAACATATAAAATAGAGTGATACTTCTGAAACCATTGCATCATATTTTAGCAGTGGTGGGGTGTGAAACCTGATAGTGAAAAATCAATAGCAGTTATGTAAACAGCAAGGTCAGAAGACAAGAAGTTATTGTAAAAGGTCATATGAATAGTGCAACATATTTTAACATTTGTACCTAATATGTATGAAACATTTGCCTTTAAGAAAGCCAGAGCAAAATTTAGCTAGAAAATTGACTTACGAAGAGTTTTAAAATGTTTAAGAAACTATATGCAGATTCACAAGTATTAAAATATTATGATGTGAATAAGCCAGTTATGATTCAAGCTGTAACCAGTTAAAATGCCATAGGAGCTGTGATCTTACAAGAGAACATATCTATTACCTATGGGTCAAGATTATTTATAAATGTACAAAAGAGATATGCTCAGCTAGAAAAGCAACCTTTAGCAATAGTGCATCAATATGAAGAAATTCACAAATATATGCTTGATAAAGAAGTGCATGCAGAAACTTCCTGCAAAATATATTCTAAAAGTCTTTGTACAAAGCATCTTCAAGTTCACAGAGGATGGTATTTAATCTCCAGGAGAATAATCTAAGAATGAAATACAGTTCTGTTAAGAAGCTATCCATTGCAGAAATGATGCTTATAGCATATTTACTAGAGGTACAAGAAGATCTGCTAGGAGAAGAACTAGAGATTCTTTGGGTAATCTTGCAGTACCAATGACATAAAAAAACCCAATAGCATTTCAGAGGTATACAGATATCGAATGTAGAAGAAATTAAAGACATTTATATAAGACAGTAGTGTTAAAGTTTTAAGTTCAGAAGGAAGAGCAAGCAGAAATTTTGCAGCAGGTCCTGACACAAGAAAATGAAACTATACTATAGCAGTAAATGTCCCAAAAGCAAGATCAGACATTAAGTGTAAATAGTCTTGTTAGATACTCTAGATATAGAAAACCATTGGAGAAACCAGACTGCTACATGGATCATTTGAGAGTTATCAATGATATTAAGGAAAGAAAAGATTAATTTCTTAAAATGTGCATTGATGTGCACAAAACTTTGGTTTTGATGTGAATAGTCTAACAAACATAGACACACACACACACACACACACACACATATGTATATATATATATATATA